>NC_134364.1:138524297-138644297 GCF_048569485.1 Anomaloglossus baeobatrachus | reverse complement strand
CATTACAGGAAAAAGGAACACAATATATAGATTTACCCTAAGTGTTATGGCAGGTGAGAGGGGTGCAAGAACCATCCATGCTCCCATTGAAGTGTTGTGTACCCTAGACGAACAAAGGTGCTGGGATAATAGATGTCATGTATTGCACATGAGCAGAGGGACCTCGCATGTGTGGGGTGTTCTAGGTGAGTGGAGCAGGGGGACCTCGCATGTGTGGGGTGTTCTAGGCGAGTGGAGCAGGGGGACCTCGCATGTGTCGGGTGTTCTAGGCGAGTGGAGCAGGGGGACCTCGCATGTGTCGGGTGTTCTAGGCGAGAGGGACACGGGGACCATGGATATGGCAAGAAGAATACAGTGGAGGCATGGTGGCAGTCGAGGTGTTGGGTATTCCCGACGAGAGGAGAGCCGTAGCAGTGGAGGTGTTGGGTATTCCCGACGAGAGGAGAGCCGTGGCCGTGAAGGTGTTTGGTATTTCCGACGAGAGCCGTGGCCATGATGGGTATTCCCGACGAGCGGGCACCGTGCAGGTGTTGGGTATTCCGACGAGAGGTGAGCGGGGACCAGGGAAGTATTGGGTATTCCCGATGAGAGGTGAGCGGAGACCGTTGAGGTGTTGGGTATAAGCCAACATTGAGCCACGGGTGAGGACAGGGTTGATGTCGGGCTGGTACTTGCACCTTGTTCCTCACCCTCCCCTGCAAGTACAAGTGACTAGTCAGGTTTATTCTTTTATTCATTTTCTAGGTTTACAGCATTATATGAAAATCACAGCCGATGCCGTTCATAAAAAGGTCAGTCTGATATTTATTCTCAAAGTGTCTGTGCATTGCATAGGTGGAGACTTGCCTTCATAGAAGACAACATTTGAATTTACAGTTCAGTCAGAAGGGACAATGTATACGTCATCACAGGGATGGTATACATAAAATATAGATAGATATGTATTTACAACGCCATTCTGTCTCCTGCATGCTGCTCTCCCCGTTCGGCTCTGTACAGTGGGGTCCTGCTGTATTACGGATGCGCTGGTTCCCCAGCTGTCCATCAAGAATTCCCAGGGTATTGACTATCGAGCAGTGGATGTCCCCGGTGGAGGGGTCTGGGGTAATTTAGTGCAATTTCCTCTCATCTCTGTAGAGTTGTGGGACAGTTGTCGTGGAGCTGTGACCAGCTGAGGGCGCTCTGTCTGCTGCGTCCAGGCTCTGCTACATCTCACATAGGGAACATTGGTTTAATGACTGTCCATTGCTAGTCGTGGACCCACAGAAGCCTGGAAGCTAATCCTAATTCTGAGCCTGGACATCCAGAAGGAACAGTGGCCATCAATGCAGGTCTGGTACTTCCACCTCTTCCGGTGTTTTGCAGTTTTATCATCCATTGAATCAGGTTGGCTTATTGATATAAGGTGTCTGAGGACCTTGGGAAGGAAAAGTACACAATATGGCACCAGAAAGTGTTAGAGCCAAACATTTGGTAAAGGGTTCTGCTACTGTGCTCAATGCACTTGGCCAGGAAAATCCATGAGGCTGGCGGTAATCTGGGCAAGATATCACAAGGACATCCAGAAAAGAACCAAAGGGCAACATGTCCAGGAGGAATGGAAAAAACCAACTCAGGGGATTGTAAGGCTCACTAAAACGATGGTCTGTTGTCACCCCAAGGTCCTGCACTCGGCGTGCATCCTATCCTCGCAGGAACCTAACGGGCATAGGCACTCAAGTAATAACAGCCCATAGGTGTGGCCGCCAGTTGTATGTTGTGGGCCGGGGCAGAGCAGGGCCCTGTGGATCACAAGCTCTAGGCAGCAGCTCCTTGGTCCTGTCTGCTCAATGATATTATTCAAGAAATCACAAGACCTCGATAGTGTCCACTAGTGTCAGGGTTGTGATTTTAGTGCCGCAGGTTGTTAGGGCCAGATGGACGGGCAGACCCGGGAGGTGGATCCACTGGGCCGAACTCCCCGATGAGGGAAAGGAGTCCGGTAGCCGGAGCACTTTAGGTAGCAGAACAGTCCGTGCACTGGAAGACAATGGAGAAGTCCCTGGGACCACGAGGTCACTGATGGTGGTCCGGGTGACGGAGCTCAGGTTCGGAAGCCGTGATGATGTCAGGCGGGGTCCGGAACCGTTGGAGCGAGATGACGGGTCACCGCAGGGAACCGAGATGGTGCGGACTGTCAGGATGGCAGATGGGCAGCGTTCGGGGTTCGAGACACAGCAGGACCGGATGGCGATGCAGGATCGGCTCTAGAAGACAGAGAGGTAAGTATCTCACAGAACACAAGGAGACCTGACTCCTAGCTTGGGAAAACACGAAGAACAGGCCCCGCTCCCTTGGACATTAACCCCCTATATACCCTGTACCTGTGTGCATCATTTCCTGTTCGTGGACACTGGCCCTTTAAGAAAGGGTCAGTGACCGCGCGCGCGCCCTAATGCGCATGCGCGCGGCCCGGGTGCCAGAAGCCAACACAGGAAGCTGAGAGGAGGACGCAGCAGAGCCGGCCATGGACTGGGAAGCCGACGGGCGCCGGGAGCGGGGACCAGGGGGCCTGGGAAGCGCTGGGACTGGAGGCTGGAGAGCGGGGAGCGTGGCAGGTGAGCCGGGGAACGGAGCAGAGGACCCGGGGAGCGTGACAGTACTCCCCCCCCACGCCCCCCTCCCCGCAACCGGGACAGGAAGGCACGGATCAGAGGAGTGCCCACGTTCTCCCTGGGCTCCCAGGACCTATCCTCAGGACCAAACCCTTCTCAGTCCACCAGGAAGAACTGTCGACCTCGTACGGTCTTCATGGCCACGATATCCCTTACCGCATAGATGTCGTCCTCAGCAATAGGGGGAGGAGCCGGACTGGCGGCAGCGGAGAAGGGACCAAGGACAATCGGCTTGAGCAGAGAGACGTGGAAGGAGTTGGGTATCCTCATCGTGGCCGGGAGCTGCAGTTTGTAGGAGACCTCATTGATCTTGCCGAGGACTTTAAATGGTCCGATGTAGCGAGGTCCCAGCTTGTAGGATGGTATCTTCAGTCGGATGTACTTGGAAGCAAGCCAGACGAGATCTCCCGGAGAGAAACACGGAGGATCCAGACGTCTCTTGTCCGCGTGTCTCTTCATCCGCAGGGATGCACGTGCAAGGGACGCCTTAACTGAGTCCCAAATGGTAGCAAAGTCACGGAGCACTGCATCAGCAGCAGGGATGTCCGAGGAAGAGGATACCGGCAATGGGACAGACGGCTGAAGTCCGTGGACGACATGGAAGGGAGAACTGGAGGAAGACTCACTGACGTGGTGATTATGGGAGAATTCAGCCCAAGGAAGAAGCGTGGACCAATCGTCATGATGGGCGTTGACGTAGTGACGTAAGAAAGAGGTCAATATCTGATTGACCCGTTCCACTTGGCCGTTCGACTGAGGATGGTAGGCCGAAGAAAAGTCCAAAGTCACTCCCAGATGTTTACAGAGAGCCCTCCAGAAGCGGGAGGTGAACTGAGTTCCTCTATCGGACACGATGTGTGATGGAAAGCCATGCAAGCGGAAGATGTGATGTATATAAGCGTCCGCTAGTTCCTGGGCAGAGGGCAGTCCAGCCATAGGAACGAAATGGGCCATTTTAGAGAACCGATCCACCACGACCCATATGACTGTGTGTCCGGAGGACAATGGCAAGTCCGTAATAAAGTCCATCGCTATGTGTTGCCAGGGAACTGAGGGTATGGGCAGAGGCAGAAGACGGCCCATATATTTGGGAGTCTTGTTCCTGGCACAGGAGGAGCAGGCAGAGACAAAAGAGGCGACGTCCGTGCGAAGGGATGGCCACCAGTAATGACGCACAATCGCAGTCCATGTTTTCTTCTGACCTGCATGACCGGCTGTTTTCGAGGCATGGCCCCAGTGTAACACTTTTTGCCTGTCAGTCTCAGAGACATAGGTCTTCCCAGGCGGTATCTGGGCCAGGGTGACAGGAGCCACTGGAATAATCTTACTTGGACAGATGATGGGTTGAGATGTCTCTTCCTCCTGCTCCATGGGCATGAAAGACCTAGATAAGGCATCAGCGCGTACATTCTTGTTCGCGGGTCGGAAATGAAGCTGGAAGTCGAACCGGGCAAAGAACAAGGACCACCTAGCTTGCCGTGGGTTCAGTCGCTGAGCAGTCCGCAGGTATTCCAGGTTTTTGTGGTCCGTGTAAATAATGACGGGGTACACTGCTCCTTCCAGAAGATAGCGCCATTCTTCCAGAGCCAGTTTGACCGCCAATAGCTCTCGGTCACCGATGGTGTAATTGCGTTCAGGCGCTGAGAAGCTCTTGGAGAAGAAACCGCAAGTCACCATCTTCCCGGAGGAGGACTTCTGCATGAGTACTGCTCCGGCTCCCGAGGAGGAGGCATCCACCTCCAAGGTGAACTGGCGGTTTAACTCTGGACGATGGAGTACAGGAGAGGAGGCAAAGGCTCGCTTTAGAGAGCCAAACGCGGCGTCGGCCGCAGGTGACCAGTCCTTTGGATTAGCCCCCTTCTTGGTCAAGGCGGAGAGAGGAGCAGTCAGAGCCGAGAAGTGAGGAATGAACTGGCGGTAATAGTTGGCGAATCCCAGAAAGCGCTGGATTGCCTTCAGTCCAGAAAGGGGAGGCCAGTTGAGAACGGAAGAGACCTTCTTTGGATCCATCTGCAGTCCGGTGTCGGTGATGAGGTACCCCAGGAAGGGGAGAGAAGACTGTTCGAAGACACACTTCTCGTACTTGGCGTACAGACGATTCTCTCTCAGTCTTTGTAGGACCAGTTGCACGTTCTCTCGGTGGGTCTGGAGGTCCGGAGAGAAGACAAGGATGTCATCCAGATATACCACCACACAAATGTAGAGAAGGTCCCGGAACACATCGTTCACTAATTCTTGGAAGACTGCTGGTGCGTTACACAGGCCGAAGGGCATCACGCAGTATTCATAATGCCCATCGCGAGTGTTGAACGCGGTCTTCCATTCATCCACGGAGCGGATACGGACCAGGTTGTAGGCACCCCGAAGATCCAACTTGGTGAACACACGAGCTCCTCTGAGCCGATCAAACAATTCGGGGATGAGCGGCAGGGGGTACTTGTTCTTTACGGTGATTAGGTTCAATCCCCGGTAGTCTATACGTGGGCGTAGGTCGCCCTCTTTCTTCTTTACGAAGAAGAAGCCTGCTCCAGCAGGAGAGGAGGATCTCCAAATGAATCCCTTAGCCAGGCTCTCTGTGATGTACGTAGACATGGCTCTTGTTTCGGCTGGAGACAGTGGATATATCCGTCCTCGAGGTGGTGTAGTTCCCGGGAGCAGGTCAATGGCACAATCGTAAGGACGATGTGGCGGAAGTACTTCGGACTCCTTCTTATCAAAGACGTCCACGAAGGACCAATAGGCTGAAGGCAGTCCCGGTAGGGACTCGGGAACCGGAGGTCGCCGGATAGGTTGTATGGTCTTCAGACACTTCTCATGGCAAGAAGACCCCCATCGAGTGATATCGCCAGTGCCCCAGCTGACTGAAGGCTCGTGTGTCCGCAACCAGGGAAGGCCCAGCAGGATTTGATGTGACATATGTGGGAGGACGTAGAGAGCGATGTTCTCGGTGTGCAGAGCACCGATACGCAGTTAAAGCGGCTTGGTGATCCAGGAGATGGTGTCAGAGAGGGGTCTCCCATCCACAGAGGCAATCACAAGAGGTTTGGCGAGTGGAGTAACAGGCACCTGGTACTTGTCCACCGTGGCCTGCTTGATGAAATTGCCTGCTGCCCCAGAATCGAGGTACGCCTCAGCCGTAAACCGCGTCTCTCCCGTTGTCACTTGCACAGTCCATGTAACCGGGTCTGAGAGAGTCCCAGCACCTAGGGTGGCCTCTCCTACCAACCCTAGGCTTTGGAGTTTCCCGGCCTCTCAGGACAGGCGCGTAGCAGGTGTGTGCTTTCTCCGCAGTAGAAGCAGAGACCCTTGGCGAGCCGCTCTGCTTGACGTTGTTCCGACTGTCGCACACGGTCGATCTGCATGGGCTCATGGACGGAGACGCCTGAGGCCGTTGACTGGAGTACAGCGGGCTTCTGTGGAGGAGAGGAATGCCGTACCGGACGTCTCTCACGGGACACCTCTTTGGATCGCTCCTGGAAGCGTATGTCCACTCGAGTCGCTAGGGTAATCAGGGCGTCCAGGGTGGACGGTACGTCACGTCCAGCCAGCTCATCCTTGATTCGACCCGAGAGTCCTTCCCAGAAGGCGGCGGTTAGGGCCTCGTTATTCCACCCGAGTTCTGAAGCCAAGGTGCGGAAACGGATGGCGTATTGACCCACCGTCAGAGTTCCCTGACGTAACCGGAGAAGAGATGAAGCAGACGCGGAGGCGCGTCCGGGTTCGTCAAAGGTGCTGCGAAAGGCCTGTAGGAAGTCCTGGAGGTTCTTGGTCATAGGGTCCTCCTTCTCCCACAAGGGGTTCATCCACGCCAGTGCCTCGCCCTCTAGGTGAGACATGATGAAGGCGACCTTGGCTTGGTCGGAGGCAAACAAATGTGGCAGCTGCGTGAAATGGAGGGAGCATTGGTTTATAAACCCCCTGCAGGTCTTGGGATCTCCGGCGTACCGGGGTGGTGAGGCCAAACGCAGTCTGGAAGCATCCGAGGAGGCTGCCACGGGAGCGGGGGCCGTGGATTGACTAGTGGAGGCCCGGGACGCTGAAGATGTGACCGAGGCTTGTAGCGTATTCAAGCGGGCGTCCACGGAAGTCATAAAGTTCAGCATGCGGGTCTGAGTCTCACGCTAGCGTTGGAGTTCCTCATGCAAGGCCGCTAGTGCTTCGGCGGGATCCATGGCCTGTTCTTACTGTTAGGGCCAGATGGACGGGCAGACCCGGGAGGTGGATCCACTGGGCCGAACTCCCCGATGAGGGAAAGGAGTCCGGTAGCCGGAGCACTTTAGGTAGCAGAACAGTCCGTGCACTGGAAGACAATGGAGAAGTCCCTGGGACCACGAGGTCACTGATGGTGGTCCGGGTGACGGAGCTCAGGTTCGGAAGCCGTGATGATGTCAGGCGGGGTCTGGAACCGTTGGAGCGAGATGACGGGTCACCGCAGGGAACCGAGATGGTGCGGACTGTCAGGATGGCAGATGGGCAGCGTTCGGGGTTCGAGACACAGCAGGACCGGATGGCGATGCAGAATCAGCTCTAGAAGACAGAGAGGTAAGTATCTCACAGAACACAAGGAGACCTGACTCCTAGCTTGGGAAAACACGAAGAACAGGCCCCGCTCCCTTGGACATTAACCCCCTATATACCCTGTACCTGTGTGCATCATTTCCTGTTCGTGGACACTGGCCCTTTAAGAAAGGGTCAGTGACCGCGCGCGCGCCCTAATGCGCATGCGCGCGGCCCGGGTGCCAGAAGCCAACACAGGAAGCTGAGAGGAGGACGCAGCAGAGCCGGCCATGGACTGGGAAGCCGACGGGCGCCGGGAGCGGGGACCAGGGGGCCTGGGAAGCGCTGGGACTGGAGGCTGGAGAGCGGGGAGCGTGGCAGGTGAGCCGGGGAGCGGAGCAGAGGACCCGGGGAGCGGAGCGGAGGACCCGGGGAGCGTGACACAGGTTCAGTCTAAGGCTAGTTTCACACTTGCGTTGAACGGTATCCGTTGCATTGCGTTGTGTAACGGATGCAACGGATGTGTTGCATATAGTGGCACAACGGATGCAACGGATGCTGCAAAACAACGCAATTCGTTTTGATTTTTTTTTTTTACAGTTTTACCAGCGGCAGACTATTGTGAATGATCAGCTGATCTGCAGCCGGCCGACGGGTGATCAGCTGATCGCTCCCAGTAGCCGGCCGCCGGGTGATCAGCTGATCGCTCCCTGCAGCCGACCGCCGGTGATCAGCTGAGCGCTGTCACTTGCCGGCCGCCGGGTGATCAGCTGATCGCTCCCAGTAGCCGGCCGCCGGGTGATCAGCTGATCGCTCCCTGCAGCCGACCGCCGGGTGATCAGCTGAGCGCTGTCACTTGCCGGCGCTCGGGCATGCTGGCGGGCAGGCGCTCAGCTGAGCGCTGTCACTTGCCGGCGCCCGGGCATGCCGGCAGGCGGGCGCTCAGCTGAGCGCTGTGACTTGCCGGCAGCCGGGCATGCTGGCGGCCGGTCGCTCAGCTGAGCGCTGTCGCTTGCCGATGGCCGGGCGCTCAGCTGAACGTTCGGCCACCGCGAGCCAAAATAAAGTTTGATTTAAAAAAAAAAAAAGAGCATGCGCAGTGAAATCCAGAGGATTCCGCTGCTCAAAACAAAGTTACATGCTGCGTTCCTCCCGCTGGGCGTAAGCAACGGAGCGTCGCCCAGCGGAAGCAACGCAGGTCCTTTTGGTACAATCCGTCACCTATACAAGTCTATGGGAAACAGCAGAATCCGTTAACGGATTCCGCTGTTTTCCAAAAGGGCGGATTGTAACGGAAGGAAATAAACGCAAGTGTGAAAGTAGCCTTAATAAAAAAAAAAAGATTTTTGTTAAAAAAAAAATAAAAATAAATGAGATTAAGGACGCTGCTCCTCCTCCCATCAGCCGCTCCCCAACCTGCACAGTCCTTACTGAGTTCTGAATGTGGAGATTGCATTCATTTCTCCGAGGTGTTCAGCCTGAAACAAGAAAACTAAAACGCCAAGAGAGTCATTAGGAGCAGAGAGACGGCCACCGTCAAATGTAAGTGTTCTCGCTTCGGGCTCGTCCCACTAATGCTCTTCTCCAACTTGGGGATCTCTGGATTAAAGTTACCTGAAATACAGGAGGGAAAAGGTGAATGGAGGAAAGCAAGATCTGGTGTCCAACAGTAAAGCAGAAATGGGCTCAAGTGGCAGTCCAAGAGGCGGGCGGAGGGCACGGACCAGAGTCCGAGTCCAAGAGGCGGGCAGAGGGCACGGACCAGAGTCGCAGTCCAAGAGGCGGGCAGAGGGCACGGACCAGAGTCCCAGTCCAAGAGGCGGCCAGAGGGTACGGACCAGAGTGTCAGTCCAAGATGCGGGCAAAGGGCAAGGGCCAGAGTCCCAGTCCAAGATGCGGGCAAAGGGCAAGGGCCCCGGTTGCAGTCCGAGATATGGGTGGAGGGTAGGGGTCGAGGTCATAGTCAGAGGTAGGCGGAGGGCAGGGGCCGAGGTCAGTCAGGGGATGTAGAGCGTGAAAAAGGTGATTGATGTAGGAAGGTGGAGAGTGAAGGTAGACGAGTAGGATCGTCCATGTGATGTCTGCAGAGGACTTAAACACCAGAGGGGACTAGCGAGACTGAACAACATGTCCCTTGAACACAAAAGTACATTTAAGCCAAGAGGAGACAGCAGATGGAGGTGACCGTCCAGTATGTAGGTCACAATATACATGGCGGCCGCCTACAAGATGCACATTAGACAAGGGTTTACTTACACAACACCCAAGGAGGTTTATATTTATGACAGGAGCAGCAGTGTCTTCGGGAGCCCAAAAACATTAAGCTCAGAGTCGCCCTGTGACACCGTCGTGCGGGCGGCAATAACAGCTAAACACGATGAAGGGAAGCAGCTCGTGTGATTATCTGGCCGGCCAGGAACAATCCAATCTACGTTCCAACAGCAGCAATGAAGCTGGTGTCTTAGTCCCGTGTAGTCAGAGCTCAATCACTAATCCAGTCAAACACTTGGCTGCAATTTCCGAATCTTTCGGGACGACACCGGGCACAAGTAGCAGGTGCCTGCAGACTACCATATTTGATGGGTATGATGGCCTGTCATGGATGAGGCACGAGACCACTCTGCGGGTCATCAACTACCGATCTGCATCTATGGGCACCTCCTGTAGAATATGATCCGGACACCAGCATGTGAGGAAGTGTGAGAAACTGCTATGAGTCGACCATCCTGCAGGGGGAGACAGCGCACCACGAGTGAGGAGCAGGCCTGTGGAGTCCGTAAGCTAAACCTTCAACTCAGACTCTTCAATTTCCCTTGCACCGACTCAGACTCCACCACTCCGACTCCTACATATATTGCTTATAGTTAGGTGAAAAATTTATTGTAGGACATCAACATGTGTATGTGATCATCAGACATTTAATTTTTATGATACAATAATCAAGATATTTTAATAGAACATAAAATATATTTATTGGATACAACTTTAGAACACAAAAAACTAATAAATTGTAAATATGTAATACAATATGTAATATACAGTAGACTACATATATATCTTGTGTAATATATACACACACTGTATAATTGTATATTATATATATTACATATTTACAATTTATTAGTTTGTGTTCTAAAGTTGTATTACAATAAATATATTTTATGTTCTATCTAAATATCTTGATTATTGTATCATAAAAATGATTAAATGTCTGATGTTCACATTATACTACAATATATTTTTCACTTAAATATGAGCATTATGCTAAATATTTAGTATGTTTTTGATGAAAAATGTTTTTTGCCACTTACATAGTGCATTATCTATATATATATATATATATATATATATATATATATATGTATATATATATATATATATATATATATATATATATATATATATATATATATATATATATATATATATAACACTATGTAGGTGGCAAAAAACAGTTTTCGACAAAAACATAGTAAATAACATTTGTGTAGTCTATGAATTTGTTGTAAGACATAGAATTGCCTCCATCAGATCCTCCTTCACAGATGACCTGATCTGACCTAATATTAAGGCTAGAGAACATCCTCTCTACAGTAACTTGGGTTGGAGGCAAAGCAATAACCACATGGGCAACATCTCTAACAATTTCCGGGTATAAAGGAATTGCCTCATGCACAGTCAGTTTTGATGAACGGTTGAATTTTTCTATTTCTTTGAGAGCAAGTGAAACATTTTACTGAAATCTGGCCAATCTACTGCTATAGGAGACGGAGGGAAATCTTTTTCCTTCCGGCAACACTTTGCTGCTTCATGTCATCCAAATACTTCTCAAAGTTAAACTCCTCATCTTCTCAGATTCCTTAATAACAGGGTCGGTACCGCAGGACTGGCGCATAGCAAATGTGGTGCCAATATTCAAAAAGGGGTCAAAAACTGAGCCGGGAAATTATAGGCCGGTAAGTTGGTAAAATCCTTGAGGGTTTCTTGAGAGATGCTATACTGGAGTATCTCAAGAAAAATAACCTTACGACAGAGTATCAACATGGGTTTATGAGGGATCGATCCTGTCAAACTAATTTGATCAGCTTCTATGAAGAGGTAAGTTCAAGCCTGGACCAGGGAAATGCAGTGGATGTTGTGTATATGGACTTTTCAAAAGCTTTTGATACGGTGCCACACAAAAGGTTGGTACATAAAATGAGAATAATGGGGATAGGGGAAAATATGTGTAACTGGGTAAAAAACTGGCTCAGTGATAGGAAACAAAGGGTGGTTATTAATGGTACGTACTTGGACTGGGTCTCAGTTCATAGTGGGGTACCACAGGGGTCAGTATTGGGCCCTCTTCTTTTCAACATATTTATAAATTACCTTGTTGGGGGCATGCGGAGTAGAATTTCAATATTTGCAGATGATACTAAACTCTGCAGGGTAATCAATACAGAGGAGGATAATTTTATATTACAGGGAGATTTATGTAAATTGGAGGATTGGGCTGAGAAGTGGCAATTGAAGTTTAATGTAGATAAATGTAAGGTCATGCACTTGGGTAGAGGAAATAACATTTATGATTATGTACTTAATTGTAGAACACTGGGTAAAACAGACACAGAAAAAGACTTGGGTGTATGGGTAGATGGTAAACTTCACTTTAGTGGACAGTGTCAGGCAGCTGCTGCCAGGGCTAATAAAATAATGGGATGTATTAAAAGAGGTATACATGTTCATGAAAAAAATATAGTTCTACCTCTGTACAAGTCACTAGTGCGACCGCACTTAGAATACTGTGTACAATTCTGGTCACCGATATATAAGAAGGACATAGCTGAACAGGAGAGGGTGCAGAGAAGAGCGACCAAGATTATTAGAGGAATGGGTGGGCTGCAATACCAAGACAGGTTATTAAACTTGGGGTTATTTAGTTTGGAAAAACGAAGGCTTAGGGGGGATCTAATCACAATGTATAAATATATGAGGGGACAGTAGAGACCTTTCCAAAGATCTTTTTACACCTAGGCCTGCAACTGGAACATGGGGGCATCCGCTACGTCTTGAGGAAAGAAGGTTTAATCATAATCACAGACGAGGATTCTTTACTGTACGAGCAGTGAGACTGTGGAACTCTCTGCCGCATGATGTTGTAATGAGTGATTCACTACTAACATTTAAGCAGAGCCTGGACGCCTTTCTTGAAAAATTTAATATTACCAGTTATGTATATTAGATTTTATGACAGGGTATTGATCCAGGGAACTAGTCTGATTGCCGGATGTGGAGTCAGGAAGGAAATTTTTTCCCCATTGGAACTTGTTTGCCACATTGGGGTTTTTTTGCCTTCCTCTGGATCAACATGTTAGGCTACAGGTTGAACTAGATGGACTTAGAGTCTCCCTTCAACCTTAAAAACTATGATACTATGATACTATGATGAGGATAAAGATATGGCAGCAGTAGCACTGTCAGGACCCAAGTCCTCTTGTGCCTGGCAGTCCTGTAGCCGCTCATCCTAACTGCTACCTCACTCAAAGCTTCTTTTCCTTTAGTAAGCTGTTG
The DNA here is from genome assembly GCF_048569485.1 of Anomaloglossus baeobatrachus. Lineage (NCBI taxonomy): Eukaryota > Metazoa > Chordata > Amphibia > Anura > Aromobatidae > Anomaloglossus > Anomaloglossus baeobatrachus. Next base: position 138,631,593 of record NC_134364.1, on the reverse strand, counting down.
ATCATCAAGCAGTATACGAAGACTTGGGTCCACATAAACAGCTGTCAGAAGAATTTTATTTTCCAATAGCTGTGTATCTCTCCATTTCATTGAAGCAGAAATGCCATCTGTGATTAAACCTCCTCTTTGGGACAGGCAAAATAGCAAGTTCTTCCACTCCCATATGAAAATGCCAGGAGTTAAATCCTCAGCTTGTAATTTTTTAGTCACGGTAAATGGGTGATTAAGCAATTCCTTCAATTTAGCCACCTGTGTCCAATGACCTTCATTTAAGGTTACTTGAGGGTTTACCATATCTATAAGAAATGATTTTAGTTCAAGCAATCGCTCAGTCATTAAATAAGTGCTGCCTCACCGAGTGGCTTGATCAACAATTGCCCCTTTCCCAGCACATTTCTTCAAGATGGAATCAATTTTAGGGGTTCTGCCGGCAATAACCAACTTCCTCACTTTTCCAATTAGAATTCCAGCATGTCCGCCCAGTTTCACACATCCGGCTTTTCACCAGTTTGGCGGATGCGGCGCACGCCAGTATAGTACGATACAGTACAGTGGCAACACCACAACTTCCGGGTCACATGACAGCATGTGACCGGCGTTTGTCGCGCTGCCACTGTACTGTATACACTGTACTGGAGTGCGCCGCATCCGCCAAACCGGTGAAAAGCCGGATGTGTGAAACCGGGGTCCCGGTCTTGCAGACTCTTTCATTGCCAGCTGCAGCGTGTGCACAACACAGCGCATGTGATGAATAGGAAAGTGTTTTGAAGCAGCTTCAACAAGATCATCTAATCCTAAAGTATCATTTTGCTGTTCTTCTGTTGTAATATCTGTTTGTTCCTCCGTTACATGAGCAGTGCTGTGGCTCCATCTCACACATACTAAATCCTAAATTTTCTTCTAGCTGTTGTTCATTACTCTCATTCATCAGTTTAATTGTACTTATCAAGTTTGAACCATTGTCCTTTACAATAGCAAGAACCTGTTCTTTTTTGAGTTGGTAATCTTGCAGAACTTTTTCCACTAAGGCCTGGAGAAGCTGGCTGCTGTGATGAGCTTTACTATCTGTTACTGCCAGTGTCTTGCTAACAATTTATTTCTTCTTTACAAACATCGAATATTGATGGCAAAATAATTGAGTGAAATGCAGTGACTCTGGGCATCCAGCAAAGGCAATGGGTGACAAGATAGGACATTCAGACACAGCGTTTTGTGAGGATCCTCACAAAGAATGAGCAGTCAGCTTGTGTGGCCTTTTTCTAATGCTTTTTTATGAGCTCAAAAACCTTTCAGGTGATGCAGTTTTTTAAAAAGCTGATCTGCTTTTGCAGCTGACAAATGTATCCTCAAAAAACGCAGCAAAAACGCTGTGTGTGAATGTAGCCTTAGATCAGGAACAGAACAGCCATTTATAGGACATTTCATAACTTTCCCAAATTCCTATGAAAAAATATTCAACACATTCTGCATTGCACTACTGTCCCCAATTTATTATATATTCTAGGAGTCGGAGCCGGTTCATTTTATACCGACTCCGACTCCATCAAAATGAGCTGCGACTTCGGCTCCATCAAAATTAGCTCCGACTCCGGCTCCGACTCCATCAAAATTAGCTCCGACTCCACGACTCCAACTCCACAGCCCTGGTGAGCAGAATCACCTAGGTCTTCAATCTTCACCTCTGGTCCTATCGTGAATTGGGGCAGGGTGGGAGCGTGCTTCTCTCCAGAATGAGCCGCTGCGGGGGAAGGATGACACCATTACCACGCGCCTGACGTAGTCCTGACAACAGTAAGCAATCACCATCCCCCCAGGTCCCAGGTTTTAAACACTTACTGGTTGCGCAGCACACGGACACTTTCATCTTCAGGCACGAGTGCCGGTGGTTGTGGGTTGGTGTTGCTGGAAAAAGAAAAAAAAAACAATAAGAATGGGTGCAATGTAAAAATTAAGACTAAAATACCAGGAGGAACAACTGAAGGGTTCAACTGAGTATCAGCAGGAGGGATCCTGTAAGGGGACCGGGGATGTCCATCCACCGGACGACAGATGACTGCAGCGGCAGCCTCCACCTGCATGCTGTGATTAGTGCCCCCTCACATGTGACTTGGGAGTGAGGCCATCCCCCTTACATCCGGCAGAATTTGGGGTGCGAGGAGCCCATACATCAGCCGGACAGATCCCACAATCCGGTGTGAGCCTTCGCTCTGGGGTAGATGGATGGCAGTGATCACTCGCAGACTCAGAGGCAGCGGCTCCTCCTGTGTCAGTGAGCAACATCCACTGCACTGATCACATGTGCAATTCTATATTTTGACCACTAGGGTGAGATATGCACCAGTCTTATTACACCGCTGTATACAGGCATCCGTATTATAGGACAGTGCAGGCATGCAATACATGGTGCACAAACCCAGAGTCAGATGACACATCCTCCATCTAACAAACACAAGGTAAGACGCTCCCCTGTCGGAGGCTGCAGGCGGCTCACCACTGGGCTAAAATGTAACGCCTTGGTTCTGTTCCTGGGACACTGAGATCTCCAGCGCGCTTGCTGAATGTACTTGATGGCCCCAATGCGGCTCTACCCTCCGGTACTCACAGATGTAGTAGTAGTTGTGTCCCGCGTGGAACTCGTACCCCAGAGAAAAGGCGCTGTACCGCTGAAACTTCTCCGAGAACTTGATGGGGCTGTGTGGGGAGTGCGGCCGGTTACATTCCCAGCGCTTGAAGCCATGGCTGGTGTTGCAGGAGTGGTAGCCCTCATAATTCACCATGTACAGGATATACTGCTCCATCCGGTGATCTGCCATCATATCGTTATAATGTGGGCAGTAAATGTCAAGGTAGTCGTTAACATTCACCTGAACCGTGTAGTCATTGCGCCGCAAACTGGAACGAAAAAAAAAAAGCCATTAGTCCCATCAGCCGAGCCACCCCGCAGAGCAGGGACCCCTTTAGCCTCCCCGCAGGAGCCGACCCCCGGGATATCCTGATCCCCAAACACCACACCATCTTTACACCAGAAGCCAGATAGAGTCTGCTGAAAAGCTTCTGACAGGCCGCCTCTGGTCACGTGTGTCCGTCCGGTGTATAGCTTCTGCCTCCGGAAGCCACACAAAGTATTACACTTTTAAAAAAGTGTAACCCCTCCCCTCTGCCTATACACCCTCCCGTGGATCACGGGCTCCTCAGTTTTGGTGCAAAAGCAGGAAGGAGAAAACTTATAAATTGGTCTAGGGTAAATGCAATCCGAAGGATGTTCGGAGAACTGAAAACCATGAACCAAAAGAACAATTCAACATGAACAACATGTGTACACAAAAGAACAACCAGCCCGAAGGGTACAGGGGCGGGTGCTGGGTCTCCCAATAGGAGCTAGAAGAAAAGGAATTTACGGTAAGTAAACAAAATTCCCTTCTTCTTTGTCGCTCCATTGGGAGACCCAGACAATTGGGACGTCCAAGAGCAGTCCCTGGATGGGTAAAAGAATACCTCAATAAAAAAGAGCCGAAAAAAACGGCCCCCTCTTACAGGTGGGCAACCGCCGCCTGAAGGACTCGCCTACCTAGACTGGCGTCTGCCGAAGCATAGGTATGCACTTGATAGTGTATCGTGAAAGTGTGCAGACTAGACCACGTAGCTGCCTGACACACCTGCTGAGCCGTAGCCCGGTGCCGCAAAGCCCAGGACGCACCCACGGCTCTGGTAGAATGGGCTTTCAGCCCTGAACGAAGCGGAAGCCCAGCAGAACAGTAGGCTTCGAGAATCGGTTCCTTGATCCACCGAGCCAAGGTTGACTTGGAAGCCTGCGAACCCTTACGCTGGCCAGCGACAAGGACAAAGAGCGCATCTGAACGACGCAGGGGCGCCGTGCGAGACACGTAGAGCCGGAGTGCTCTCACTAGATCCAAAGAGTGCAAATCCTTTTCACACTGGTGAATTGGATTAGGGCAAAATGAAGGTAAGGAGATATCCTGATTGAGATGAAAAGGAGATACCACCTTAGGGAGAAATGCCGGGACCGGACGCAGGACCACCTTATCCTGGTGAAACACCAGGAAGGGGGCTTTGCATGACAGCGCTGCTAGCTCAGACACTCTCCGAAGTGATGTGACTGCCACTAGGAAGGCCACCTTCTGCGAAAGACGTGATAGAGAGACATCCCGCAGCGGCTCGAAAGGTGGTTTCTGAAGAGCCGTTAGCACCCTGTTAAGATCCCAGGGTTCCAGCGGACGCTTGTAAGGTGGGACTATGTGGCAAACTCCCTGCAGGAACGTGCGAACCTGCGGAAGCCTGGCTAGACGCTTTTGAAAAAACACGGAGAGCGCCGATACTTGGCCCTTGAGAGAGCCGAGTGACAACCCTTGTCCATTCCGGATTGAAGGAATGAAAGAAAAGTGGGTAAGGCAAACGGCCATGGAGGAAGACCGTTAGTAGCGCACCAGGATAGGAAGATTTGCCAAGACCTATAATAGATCTTGGCGGACGTAGGCTTCCTGGCCTGTCTCATGGTGGCAATGACATCCTGAGATAACCCTGAAGACGCTAGGAGCCAGGACTCAATGGCCACACAGTCAGGTTGAGGGCCACAGAATTCAGATGGAAAAACGGGCCTTGTGACAGCAAGTCTGGGCGGTCTGGAAGCGCCCACGGTTGACCCACCGTGAGATGCCACAGATCCGGGTACCACGACCGCCTCGGCCAGTCTGGAGCGACGAGAATGGCGCGACGGCAGTCGGACCTGATCTTGCGTAGTACTCTGGGCAGCATCGCCAGAGGAGGAAACACATAAGGCAGTCGAAACTGCGACCAATCCTGAACTAACGCGTCCGCCGCCAGAGCTCTGTGATCCTGAGACCGTGCCATGAATGCCGGGACTTTGTTGTTGTGCCGTGACGTCATGAGATCGACGTCCGGCGTGCCCCAGCGGCGACAGATCTCCCAAAACACGTCTGGGTGTAGAGACCATTCCCCCGCGTCCATGCCCTGACGACTGAGAAAATCTGCTTCCCAGTTTTCTACGCCCGGGATGTGAACTGCGGAGATGGTGGAGGCTGTGGCTTCCACCCACTGCAGAATCCGTCGGACTTCCTGGAAGGCTTGACGACTGCGAGTGCCGCCTTGGTGGTTGATGTATGCGACGGCAGTGGCGTTGTCCGACTGGATACGGATCTGCCTGCCCTCCAGCCACCGATGAAAAGCCAATAGGGCTAGATACACTGCCCTTCTCTCCAGAATATTGATCTGAAGGGATGACTCTATCGGAGTCCAGGTTCCCTGAGCCCTGTGGTGGAGAAAAACCGCTCCCCAACCTGACAGGCTCGCGTCCGTGGTGACCACAGCCCAGGTTGGGGGTAGGAAGGTTTTTCCCTGCGACAGAGAATTGGGAAGGAGCCACCACTGAAGTGACGTCTTGGTTGCAAGGGAAAGAGAGACGTTCCTGTCGAGGGAAGCCGTACTCTTGTCCCATTTGCGGAGAATGTCCCATTGGAGTGGCCGAAGATGGAATTGCGCGAACGGGACTGCCTCTATAGCTGCCACCATCTTCCCCAGGAAGTGCATGAGGCGCCTTAAGGGGTGTGACTGACTCCGAAGAAGGGATTGCACCCCTGCCTGCAAAGAAAGCTGTTTGTCGCTCGGATGCTTGACTAACGCTTGCTGGGTATGAAACTCCATCCCAAGGTACGTCAGTGATTGGGTCGGTGTCAACGTGGATTTCGGGAAGTTGATGATCCACCCGAACCGCTGGAGAGTCGCCAGAGCGACAGATAGACTTTGTTGACACGCCACCCGAGACGGGGCCCTGACTAGGAGATCGTCCAGGTAGGGAATCACCGAGTGGCCCTGAGAATGCAGGACCACCACAACGGATGCCATGACTTTTGTGAAAACCCGTGGGGCTGTCGCCAAGCCGAAAGGCAATGCCACGAACTGGAGGTGTTCGTCCCCGATGGCGAAACGCAGGAAACGTTGATGCTCGGGTGCGATCGGTACATGGAGATAAGCATCCTTGATGTCGATGGATGCTAGGAAGTCTCCTTGTGACATCGAGGCGATGACCGAGCGGAGAGATTCCATGCGGAACCGTCTGGTTCTCACATGTCTGTTGAGTAGCTTGAGGTCCAGAACGGGACGGAATGACCCGTCCTTTTTTGGCACCACGAACAAGTTGGAGTAAAATCCGCGACCACGTTCCTGAAGGGGAACGGGGATCACGACTCCTTCCATCTTTAGAGCGGCCACTGCCTGAAAAAGTGCGTCGGCCTGAGCGGGGGGCGGAGAGGTTCTGAAGAAACGAGCCGCAGGACGAGAGCTGAACTCTATCCTGTAACCATGAGACAGAATGTCTCTCACCCATCGGTCTTGAACATGTGGCCACCAGGCGTCGCCAAAGCGGGAGAGCCTGCCACCGACCGAGGATGCGGCCGGGGGAGGCCGAGAGTCATGAGGAAGCAGTCTTGGAGGCAGTGCGTCCTGCGGCCTTTTGTGGACGAGACTTGGATCGCCACGCATAGGAGTTCCTCTGGCCTTTCTCCGGCCTGTTGGACGAAGAGGATTGGGACTTGGCGGAGGGACGAAAGGACCGAAATCTCGATTGAATTTTTCTCTGTTGAGGTCTCTTAGGTTTGGCCTGGGGTAAGGAGGAATCCTTTCCTTTGGATTCCTTAATAATCTCATCCAATCGTTCGCCAAACAAACGGTCGCCAGAAAACGGCAAACCGGTTAAGAACCTCTTGGAAGCCGAGTCTGCCTTCCATTCGCGCAGCCACATGGCCCTGCGGACTGCCACAGAGTTAGCGGATGCTACAGCCGTACGGCTAGCAGAGTCCAGGACGGCGTTCATGGCGTAGGACGAAAAAGCTGACGCCTGAGAGGTCAAAGACGCAACTTGCGGAGCAGAATTACGTGTGACAGCATTAATCTCAGTCAGACAAGCCGAGATAGCTTGTAGTGCCCACACGGCTGCAAAGGCCGGGGCAAAAGACGCGCCCGTGGCCTCATAGATGGACTTCACCAGGAGCTCTATCTGTCTGTCAGTGGTATCCTTTAGGGATGAGCCATCTGCAACCGACACCACGGATCTAGCCGCCAATCTGGAGACTGGAGGATCCACTTTGGGACAGTGAGCCCAACCCTTAACGACTTCAGATGGGAAGGGGTAACGCGTGTCAGTGTTTCTCCTGCTGAGACGCCGACTCCTCTACAGGAGGAGGCGGGGGAGAGAGATCCAACACCTGGTTGATGGACGAGATAAGATCATTTACTAAGGCGTCCCCTTCAGGTGTATCAAGGTAAAGACCGATGGGTGAGAGACGTGTCTCCTGCCCTAATACACCACCCCCATCATCAGCCCCCACACAGCGCTCCTGCCCTAATACACCCCCATCATCAGCCCCCACAGGGCGCTCCTGCCCTAATACACCACCATCCCCCATCATCAGCCTCCACAGGGCGCTCCTGCCCTAATATACCCCCACCCCCATCATCAGCCCCCACACGGCGCTCCTGCCCTAATATACTGTCAGGGCCGGGAAGGCTTGTAGGCCCAGGGGGTGGATCCACTGGACCTTGCACCCCACCGGAGGGCAGGGTACACGGCAGCCGGAGCACCGGCATGGCAGGGACAAGTATAAGCAGGTCACCAGAGTCACAGAGTTCTTTAGGACAGTAAAGTAAACAGGCACAGGTACCAGAGAGCAAAGACACGAAGTCAGCAGGACACGGCACCAGAGGACCTGAGCACCTAGCTCATAAGACTATGCTACAAGACACGTTGATCAGGCCCCGCCCACATGGAAAGGAAAGTCTTATATACTCAGCACAGCCCTATGTCATTTCCTGCTTCAGGTGTGCTGGGCCCATAAGACCAGGAGAGTGGGCGCAGCCTGGTCCTATACAGAACCATGAGGCTAAGACTCAGAGTCAGACTCCTGAGACCAGGAACAGGACTCAGGGGAGCAAGAGCGGGAGCGGCAGCCATGACCAGTGGACACGTGGACTGGATCAGTGAGCAAGGAGCGGTGGTGCGATGGCGATACTGGATCAGTGGGTACGGAGCGGTGGTGCGATGCAGGGACCGTCTCAGTGGGTAAGGAGTGGTGCTGGGACACGGGGAGCGTGACAGTACCCCCCCCCTGAAGCCCCCCTCCCCGCGGCCGGGACATGTAGGCGCGCCGAAGAGGGGCAGCAACGTACTTCCGGGACAACCAGGACCGGGCCTCAGGACCGCAATCCACCCAATCGACCAGGAAGGACTGCTTACCCCGGACTGTTTTCATGGCCACTATGTCCCGTATCGGGGAACCCATGTCAGCGGCAAGGGAGGCAATGGAAAGGGGAGGACAGTCAGAAACAGGACTGGAGTCTCGGACGGCCGGATCGGGCGTCTCGGACTGGGTACAGGACAGTGTCTCATCCTCGGTAGCCGGTGGCATCAAAGTCTCAATTGTCAGGGACGGTGGAACGACGCTGGAGTGCGTCATCTCCTCTGGTTCCGGTGGCACCACAGGCACAAGTGACAGGAGTTGTGGTACGGCACTGGACTGCGTCGTCACCTCTTCAGGGGTCGGTGGTTCCAACGGTTCAGGTGACAGGGACTGAGGAACAGGCTGTAGGCAGTGGTCATGACACAAGGGTCCCCAGCGGGAAATAGCGCCAGAGCGCCAACTAATGGCAGGGTCATGGAGTTGAAGCCAGGGCAGACCCAGCAGGAGCTCAGGAGCCATTCTTGGGATGACATAGAAGGCTATAGTCTCGGTATGCGAAGCGCCAACCTGGAGGTTCACGGGTTCGGTGGTAAACCGGACAGGTTTGTAGAGCGGTTTTCCGTCAACTGAGGCGAACCAGAGAGGCTTCTTCAGCGGGGTGACAGGGACCTGGTATTTGTCTACCGTGGCCTGGTGAATAAAGTTGCCTGCTGCCCCGGAATCGATGTGGGCCTCAGCTGAAAACCGGGTCCCCTCTGTCGTCACCCGGACAGTCTGTTTAACTGGAACCAAAGGGATTTCGGTGGCAAGGATGGCGGTTCCCACCATCCCTTGGACCTGGGGTCTACTTGGTTTCTCCGGGCAAGAACGGAGCATATGTGAACCGTCTCCGCAATAGAAGCACAGGCCCCGGGCGAGCCGTTCTGCACGGCGTTGCTTGGCTTGGGTCAGACGGTCCACTTGCATGGGTTCTGGCGATAAGTCACGGAAAGGCAGGGACGAGGGAGCGGTAGGTCTCTGCGGGGGCAAGGCATGGCAAGGTGGTCGCTTCTCCCGGACTCTTTCTTTGGTACGCTCCTGAAAGCGGAGGTCAATCCGGGTGGCCAGGGAAATCAAAGCATCCAGGGTGCGTGGAACATCACGGCCGGCTAGTTCGTCTTTAATACGACCCGAGAGACCCTCCCAAAAGGCCGCTGTTAAGGCCTCATTGTTCCAGCCCAGCTCCGAAGCGAGCGTGCGGAACTGGATGGCGTATTGGCCGACTGTTTGGGTCCCTTGGCGTAGCCGGAGGAGCGTAGAGGTCACTGCGGTAGTTCGTCCGGGTTCGTCGAAGGTGCCCCTGAAGGCTCGCAGGAACTCCTGGATGTCGGTGATCATCGGGTCCTCATTTTCCCACAGGGGGTTAATCCAGGCCAGGGCTTCGCCTTCCAGGTGTGACATCAGGAACGCCACCTTGGCCTGGTCTGAGGAAAACAAGTGCGGGAGCAACTGGAAGTGCAGGGAGCACTGGTTCAGGAAACCGCGGCAGGACTTGGGATCCCCTGCATAGCGAGGCGGAGCAGCGAGGAGCAGTTGCGAGGCCGTGGAGGAAACTGGTTCGGACCTGGAGACTGGTTGCTGCTTGGACTCAGACGAGGCGGCGGTCTGCAGCGTATATAACCGATGGTCCACGGACGCCAGGAATTTCAGCATCCGGTTCAGGGTTTCACGCTGTTGTGCCAGCTCCTGGCGCAGCTCAGCCAGCTCTGATGTTTGTGCTCCAGCGGGATCCATGGCCTGATCAAACTGTCAGGGCCGGGAAGGCTTGTAGGCCCAGGGGGTGAATCCACTGGACCTTGCACCCCACCGGAGGGCAGGGTGCACGGCAGCCGGAGCACCGGCGTGGCAGGGACAAGTATAAGCAGGTCACCAGAGTCACAGAGTTCTTTAGGACAGTAAAGTAAACAGGCACAGGTACCAGGGAGCAAAGACACGAAGTCAGCAGGACACGGCACCAGAGGACCTGAGCACCTAGCTCATAAGACTATGCTACAAGACACGTTGATCAGGCCCCGCCCACATGGAAAGGCAAGTCTTATATACCCAGCACAGCCCTATGTCATTTCCTGCTTCAGGTGTGCTGGGCCCATAAGACCAAGAGAGTGGGCGCGGCCTGGTCCTATACAGAACCATGAGGCTAAGACTCAGAGTCAGACTCCTGAGACCAGGAACAGGACTCAGGGGAGCAAGAGCGGGAGCGGCAGCCATGACCAGTGGACACGTGGACTGGATCAGTGAGCAAGGAGCGGTGGTGCGATGGCGATACTGGATCAGTGGGTACGGAGCGGTGGTGCGATGCAGGGACCGGCTCAGTGGGTAAGGAGTGGTGCTGGGACACGGGGAGCGCGACATATACCACCACTCCCATCATCAGACCCCACACAGCGCTCCTGCCCTAATACACCCCCACCCCAATCATCAGCCCCCACACAGCGCTCCTGCCCTAATACACCCCCACCCCCATCATCAGCCCCCACACAGCGCTCCTGCCCTAATACACCACCACCCCCCATCAGCCCCACACAGCGCTCCTGCCCTAATACACCCCCACCCCCCATCAGCCCCACACAGCGCTCCTGCCCCAATACACCCCCACCCCCCCATCAGCCCCCACACAGCACTCATGCCCCAATACACCCCCACGCAGCGATCTTGCCCTAATACACCCCCACAACCCCATCATTAGCCCCCACACAGCGCTCTTGCCCTAATACACCCCCACCACCCCTATCATCAGCCCCCACACGGCGGGGGAGATTGAGATGGAGGAGGAGATGGGGATATATACAAAGAGGAGGAGGAGGAGGAGAGTACAGGGATATGTACAAGGAAGAGGAGGATAGGAGGGGTATCTCTACGGGCCGCTGGAGAGGACGAGGGATCTTTAGGAGGGTGGAGGAGACGAAGGAGGGGGAGCTATATGGGGCAGCGACGAAGAGGAATCTATACAGGGGCAAAGGAGAGAGGGGGATTTATACAGTGGAAAAGGGGAGCTGTGCAGGGCAGTGGAGGATCCGTGCGGGAGAAGCAGAAAGGAGAGGAGGGGGAAGCGTGCGGGGCCCGAGGAGAGGACAACCTGCATAGGGGCGGAGCAGATGGCAATCTGCATAGGGGCGGAGGAGAGGGCAACCTGTATAGGGGCGGAGGAGAGGGCAACCTGCATAGGGGCGGAGGAGAGGGCAACCTGCATAGGGGCGGAGCAGAGGGCAACCTGCATAGGGGCGGAGCAGAGGGCAACCTGCATAGGGGCGGAGCAGAGGGCAACCTGCATAGGGGCGGAGCAGAGGGCAACCTGCATAGGTGCGGAGCAGAGGGCAACCTGCATAGGGGCGGAGCAGAGGGCAACCTGCATAGGGGCGGAGCAGAGGGCAACCTAGATAGGGGCGGAGCAGAGGGCAACCTGCATAGGGGCGGAGCAGAGGGCAACCTGCATAGGGGCGGAGCAGAGGGCAACCTGCATAGGGGCGGAGGAGAGGGCAACCTGCATAGGGGCGGAGGAGAGGGCAACCTGCATAGGGGCGGAGCAGAGGGCAACCTGCATAGGGGCGGAGCAGAGGGCAACCTGCATAGGGGCGGAGCAGAGGGCAACCTGCATAGGGGCGGAGCAGAGGGCAACCTGCATAGGGGCGGAGCAGAGGGCAACCTGCATAGAGGCGGAGCAGAGGGCAACCTGCATAGGGGCGGAGCAGAGGGCAACCTGCATAGGGGCGGAGCAGAGGGCAACCTGCATAGGGGCGGAGCAGAGGGCAACCTGCATAGGGGCGGAGGAGAGGGCAACCTGCATAGGGGCGGAGCAGAGGGCAACCTGCATAGGGGCGGAGCAGAGGGCAACCTGCATAGGGGCGGAGCAGAGGGCAACCTGCATAGGGGCGGAGCAGAGGGCAACCTGCATAGGGGCGGAGCAGAGGGCAACCTGCATAGGTGCGGAGCAGAGGGCAACCTGCATAGGGGCGGAGCAGAGGGCAACCTGCATAGGGGCGGAGCAGAGGGCAACCTGCATAGGGGCGGAGCAGAGGGCAACCTGCATAGGGGCGGAGCAGAGGGCAACCTGCATAGGGGCGGAGCAGAGGGCAACCTGCATAGGGGCGGAGCAGAGGGCAACCTGCATAGGGGCAGAGCAGAGGGCAACCTGCATAGGGGCAGAGCAGAGGGCAACCTGCATAGGGTCGTGTATTGCAAATATAAAAATGGCTATTTTTTGAGTCTATACATTATGTTAAACTATAACATATTGATTAATCAGACAGACAAAGTGTACATGGTTACAAAATCTTGTATATACTTAAGGATTTCTGTGTGTTTGTCTTGAATATACAGACAGACAATATACCATTGTAACAGAAACCTTATGATTTACTTTCATCAAATATCTGATGGTTTTGTGTGTTTGCTATCCATTGAAATAGAAACTCTGATCTATTTAGTTCACAATCTGATGTTTTATGTGTTTGCTATATACACAGACAGACAATATATCCATTTACCTATCTCAAATACCTGATGTGTATTCTTGGGAGATTTGAATGTCTGTGGGTTTATTACCCCATTGTCTGATGTGTGGTGTACCTCTGATTCATCTATGCCCAATGACTGGCCATCAAAGGCCATGGATCAATAAGACTACAACACATTAACTTTAAGGCTTGTAATATTGTTCAAGCCTCTATAAGATCAGCTGAAGTATAGCACAGACATAAGCTCGTGTTTGCTGCCTCCGTGAGACGTCCGGGCAGTGATGTCCAGGAGTTCTCTGTCTATGTCCTGCTTCTCTGACCTCCAGACAGATGATGTCCAAAGCTCCTTGGTGATGTAAGTATATTTAACTGTACTTAACCTTTGTATGTTCAATATACAAAAGTGTACGTAATATCATACTTTTCCTTTAAGTTTGTATTTCACATTAACCTTTATAATAAAATTACTTATTTGCCTTCTTTAAAGCCGTATCTGAACCTTAGTGTTAAAAATATTAGCAAAACATTTGGCGCTGCGAGCAGGGTATACGCAGAAGGCTTTGAGTATTTTTGTTAGTGTGATATTGCGTAAAATATGCCTCTTTTTAAGAAAAAAGTGGTTGTGAGTGAATGCATTGAGATTCCAGGTTGGGAACAGAGTCCCTATGATATTTTGGCAACCAAGTGGTCGCATAGTGTTGGTTTGAGTGAACCATGGGACAAATGTTTGAAAAATGCTGAACCTGTAGATGTGGTTGAATGCTTGCAGAAAGTGAAAGTGGAGAAAGGTAATGAATTGGGCGCTGTTGGTAGGCGTGGATGGATCCTGTTGTCTGCATATAGAAAACAGCATCAGGAAAAGATACGTATGGTAACAAAAGCTCAGGAATTAGAGAGGCAGTTGTGTGAGGTCCAGACTGCATTGGTCACAGCACAGTGTCAGAATAAGTGGTCAGTGCACAAGTGTGATGGATATCAGCATGATGCAGACAAGTCTGCTGTATGTATAGAGCAGTATAAATACAGAAAGAAGAGAGGGAAGGAGAATAGAAAGGAAGGAGCTTTGGCCATAGCCAACGCCGGGACAGAGGGGAACTCAGATGAGTGGAATGGTGACGTATGGAACTCATCTGATTCTGAAAACGTCCCCGATCCAGACCAGAAGGATGAACATGTCAGTGGGGAGAAGGAAAGTGATCCTCATCTTCACCCAATAAGAGTTCATCCTATATACCATAGACAAGTTGTAGAAACAGCTACAGGTAAACAGAACAGGAATATGGTACAGGATTGCAGTCAGCTTCATCATCATTTTTCACAAAGGCCAAATGAACCTTTGATAGCTTGGATCAGGGGTGGGCAATTAATTTTCCCATGGGGCCGCATGAGAAATTGGGATGGTTTTAGAGGGCCGGACTAATATAATTAACTCAGTTTTACCCAATACTGTATATAGCATATATACTATCCCTTCATATACAAACAGTAAGTTACGGACTGTGTGACCCCTCGTGGCCCTGCACGCACACATGTCCTTTCTTTCTCTGGCAGCACGGGTGTCACACGGATCGCACACTGATGTGATCTGTGTGACATCAGTGTGACAAATACCAGAGAAAACACGGGTCTTTTTAATAAAAAGATTTTCTATATTTACCTCTCTCCAGCGCTGCTGTCTCTGGCTCTGCTGCCTCCCGCTCCTTATCGCTGGTAATTATACTCACTGAATATTCACTGCAGTGAGCAGCTGGAAGCAGGGACAGAGCTGGGGACCGCATCGCTGGGTGAGTATACAGGTGTGTCTGTATGTTGAGAACCTGGAAGCCGGAGCATCTCGGGGACTCGTCACAGTTCCCAATGAACTCTGATGAACCCATGAAGCTGTAGCGTGGGTGTCGCAGGATGGTCATCAAAGTTCATTGGAAACTCTGATGACCTCCTGGAGGTCACTGTGCTTGCAGAATACTCACCTGTCCCTGCGGTGATGTCCTCAACGGTGCTGTGCCCGGTGCTGTCATCGCGATGCTCCGGCTTCCAGGTCCTGAGTGCGGGTAATCAATGAATGAGCGGTGGTCAGGAGCTGGAGGCAGCAGAGCTGAAGAAAGCAGGTAAATATGGAAAATCTTTTTATTTCACAGACTCGTGTTTTCTCCGGTACCTGTCAGATGTATGCAAACAGGTACCAGAGAAACACAATCAGGCCCTGTAATGGCGGTATGGCGCTGCAGGGGGCGGGGAGAGGGCACGTGGTACCCGATGTAACTCCAGTACCACTCACAGTTACGGGCTTATCTCTCTGCACGCACGCACACATACATACACACACGCACACGCTATATACATATATACACAAACAATCCCCATATACTACATCACTACACCCCCATATACACCTGCAATATACATCACTACACCCATATATACCTGTAATATACATCACTTCACCCCCATATACACCTGTAATATACATCACTTCACCCCCATATACACCTGTAATATACATCACTACACCCCCATATATACCTGTAATATACATCACTACACCCCCATATACACCTGTAATATACATCACTGCACCCCCATATACACATGTAATATACATAACTTCACCCCCATATACACCTGTAATATACATCACTTCACCCCCATATACACCTGTAATATACATCACTTCACCCCCATATACACCTGTAATATACATCACTGCACCCCCATATACACCTGTAATATACATCACTTCACCCCCATATATACCTGTAATATACATCACTACACCCCCATTTACACCTGTAATATACATCACTGCACCCCCATATATACCTGTAATATACATCACTACACCCCTATATACACCTGTAATATACATCACTACACCCCCATATACACCTGTAATATACATCACTGCACCCTCATATACACCTGTAATATACATCACTACACCCACATATACACCTGTAATATACATCACTACACCCCCATATATACCTGTAATATACATCACTTCACCCCCATATACACCTGTAATATACATCACTACACCCCTATATACACTTGTAATATACATCACTACACCCACATATACACCTGTAATATACATCACTACACCCCCATATACACCTGTAATATACATCACTACACCCCCATATACACCTGTAATATACATCACTTCACCCCCATATACACCTGTAATATACATCACTTCACCCCCATATACACCTGTAATATACATCACTGCACCCCCATATACACCTGTAATATACATCACTTCACCCCCATATATACCTGTAATATACATCACTACACCCCCATATACACCTGTAATATACATCACTGCACCCCCATATATACCTGTAATATACATCACTACACCCCTATATACACCTGTAATATACATCACTACACCCCCATATACACCTGTAATATACATCACTGCACCCCCATATATACCTGTAATATACATCACTACACCCCTATATACACCTGTAATATACATCACTGCACCCCCATATACACCTGTAATATACATAACTGCACCCCCATGTACACCTGTAATATACATCACTGCACCCCCATATACACCTGTAATATACATCACTGCACCCCCATATACACTTGTAATATACATCACTGCACCCCCATATACACCTGTAATATACATCACTACACCCCTATATACACCTGTAATATACATCACTGCACCCCTATATACACCTGTAATATACATCACTACACCCCTATATACACCTGTAATATACATCACTGCACCCCCATATACACCTGTAATATACATCACTACACCCCTATATACATCTGTAATATACATCACTGCACCCCTATATACACTTGTAATATACATCACTGCACCCCTATATACACTTGTAATATACATCACTACATCCACATATACACCTGTAATATACATCACTACACCCCTATATACACTTGTAATATACATCACTACACCCCTATATACACTTGTAATATACATCACTACACCCCTATATACACCTGTAATATACATCACTACACCCCTATATACACCTGTAATATACATCACTGCACCCCCATATACACCTGTAATATACATCTGTAATATACATCACTGCACCCCTATATACACTTGTAATATACATCACTGCACCCCCATATATACCTGTAATATACATCACTACACCCCTATATACACCTGTAATATACATCACTACACCCCTATATACACCTGTAATATACATCACTACACCCCTATATACACCTGTAATATACATCACTACACCCCTATATACATCTGTAATATATATCACTACACCCCTATATACACCTGTAATATACATCACTACACCCCTATATACACCTGTAATATACATCACTACACCCCTATATACACCTGTAATATACATCACTACACCCCTATATACACCTGTAATATACATCACTACACCCCTATATACACCTGTAATATACATCACTACACCCCTATATACACCTGTAATATACATCACTACACCCCCATATACACATGTAATATACATCACTACACCCCTATATACACCTGTAATATACATCACTACACCCCTATATACACCTGTAATATACATCACTACACCCCTATATACACTTGTAATATACATCACTACACCCCTATATACACCTGTAATATACATCACTACAGCCCTATATACACCTGTAATATACATCACTACACCCCTATATACACCTGTAATATACATCACTACACCCCTATATACACCTGTAATATACATCACTACACCCCTATATACACCTGTAATATACATCACTACACCCCTATATACACCTGTAATATACATCACTAGACCCCTATATACACCTGTAATATACATCACTAGACCCCTATATACACCTGTAATATACATCACTACACCCCTATATACACCTGTAATATACATCACTACACCCCTATATACACCTGTAATATACATCACTACACCCCTATATACACCTGTAATATACATCACTACACCCCTATATACACCTGTAATATACATCACTGAACCCCTATATACACCTGTAATATACATCACTTCACCCCCATATACACCTGTAATATACATCACTACACCCCCATATACACCTGTAATATACATCACTACACCCCTATATACACTTGTAATATACATCACTGAACCCCTATATACACCTGTAATATACATCACTACACCCCTATATACACCTGTAATATACATCACTACACCCCTATATACACTTGTAATATACATCACTACATCCACATATACATCACTAGACCCCTATATACTACACCTGTAAAACTACATTGCCATATACTACATCACTACACCCAAATATTACTCACCAGTTACCCCCCCCCTCCACTCCCCCCATTGTCCCCTCAGGTTACTAGTCACCACTCACCTTTCCCTCCTCAGACACCTCCGTACGGGCTCCCGCTGACATCCTCTTCTCTTGTACGGCCCCCCGCTGAGCTGCTTCCTCTCTCCGTACGAGCTCCGGCTGCTGCATCTTCTTCTCCTGCCGGGGCGGGAACTTTTCAAATGACACACACGCGCGCCGTACTGACGACATCAGGGCGCGCGCGTGTGTGTCACAGAGAAAGTGCCGGCAGGAAAAAGAGGACAGATTCCTGCGTTCCGCTGCTGCACTGTGCGGTGCTGCAGTATCTGTCCTCTGTTCCCTGCCGGCACGCAGCGTGTGATAAGGGCAATCTGACCACGGGCCGCCCGGAGCCTGGAGCTCCGGACAACAGGTCAGATTGCCCTCATCAGTGACCGGCCAGCAAGGACGCCCGGAGCCAGGCGGGCCGGTCACAGAGAGTAGGCGGGCCGGATGTGGCCCGCGGGCCGCCTCTTGCCCAGGTCTTGCTTGGATAGTCAGATTATGGGAGACGGGGGCTCATGGAGTACAGCTGGATGCTGTGGATGGCCCAAAGTTTGTTCAACTCAGCCATGAGCCTGTAGTGAAGGAGGCATTTTGTTCCTTGATAGTTCAGCGACCACATGTGGTGTGTAGTATGTTGGATGTTGTGGCTATGGCATTGCAGCATAAATACCCATCTGAGGCGGACTGGCCGCCTAATGAAAAGCCATGGTTTACATTGAAAGATTGTGCTCGGAGATTGAAGGAGGAGGCTATGATAAATGCTATTTCAGCAAGTACATATGACAATTACATGCAAGTTATTGTAAGTGTTTCTATTAGAAATTGTATCATTAGAAATGCCCCTCCAGCTTATAAACATGTCATGATGGCATTAATGAGAAATCAGACTGGGAAACCAATCTCTAATACATTGGAGGCGATCCGACAGTTAGGGGGTCTGGGAGAATGGGGGCCCAAACAGAGAGATCAGCTTAATTTTGAAGAACAGTGTGACAATGTCAAAAGTAGTAAAAATGGTAGATCCCGTGTTACCAGGAGAGATATGTTTATGGCCCTGATAAAGGATGGTGTTCCCTGGGATAAAATAGACGGGATTAGTACTGACGAGATGTGGAAATTGTATCAAAAGAGAAAATTGTATCAAAGGAGAGGACTCAATAAAAAGTCAGGGGTTTCACATAATAAAAAGGTTGCAGCAAAAGATTCTGAATCTCCACAGCGCAGGCGAAGCAGGACACGGGGAGAAAGAGGGCCACTGTCTCATCGTCACCAGCAAAGCCTACACCACCGGGGGTGGAGGATCTTTATGCTGAAATCAAATGTATAGTGCAGGAAATCAAAGCCCAGCAGAAGAGGTCATCATCATCTTCCACCAAGATGTCTCCATCTGAAATGGAAGCTAGATGGGGGAAAGATAAGGGTAATATTGAGACCACAGAGGAGATTGCCACCAATACACAATGTACAGAGATATGTAAAGAGATAAGTATTACAAAAGCCATTCCTGCTCATAAACAATACAGAGCCATCCAAATGTTCACAAAGGAGAGACTGGAAACCAGCAGGATCTCTGTGTTCAGTCTATTGGAAGGGCAATTATTTTTGCTATTGTTTGGTTGGTCATATATTTGCATACCCATGCTGCTAATTAATACAGCACAATATACCAATATGGTTGGGTAAATAGTGAGCTTTTTTGGCTCTCCAGTTAGGGTACCTTCACACTTAGCGATGCAGCAGCGATCCGACCAGCGATCTGACCTGGTCAGGATCGCTGCTGCATCGCTACATGGTCGCTGGTGAGCTGTCAAACAGGCAGAACTCACCAGCGACCACTGAACAGCCCCCAGCCAGCAGCGACGTGCAAGCGACGCTGCGCTTGCACGGAGCCGCCGACTTGAAGCTGCGGAGACTGGTAACTAAGGTAAACATCGAGTATGGTTACCCGATGTTTACATTAGTTACCAGCGCACACTGCTTATGAGGGCAGGAAATAATATGAGATTAACAATATAATGACCGTTTCATCATATACACAAAATGTAAAATTGTTAACAAAATCATAGATACAAGGATTATCTATAATAATTGTAGGAACACTCCCAGTAGCGACATATGCTGCTAAAGCACAAGGCCGATTCTCTTGTTTGGTGGTTACATTTATAAATACCACAAGTAGAGATAGATATACTAGATTTATTACATTACACAAGATAATGGTAGATGGTGGGAATGGGTACTTTCTTAGTTACCTGATTTTTGGATATATTCGTTATATATTAGGAGTAATATTTGCTATAATTTGTGCATGCATTGCTTTGTGTTGTTGTATACAGTGTACACTTTCCTTATGTCAATCATCTGCTAAAACCATGCCCTTAGGATATGGTACCTTGTATAAATAATCTATGGCTCAAAATAGCCAAGGGTGGAATGTATTGCAAATATAAAAATGGCTATTTTTTGAGTCTATACATTATGTTAAACTATAACATATTGATTAATCAGACAGACAAAGTGTACATGGTTACAAAATCTTGTATATACTTAAGGATTTCTGTTTGTTTGTCTTGAATATACAGACAGACAATATACCATTGTAACAGAAACCTTATGATTTACTTACATCAAATATCTGATGGTTTTGTGTGTTTGCTATCCATTGAAATAGAAACTCTGATCTATTTAGTTCAACAATCTGATGTTTTATGTGTTTGCTATATACACAGACAGACAATATATCCATTTACCTATCTCAAATACCTGATGTGTATTCTTGGGAGATTTGAATGTCTGTGGGTTTATTACCCCATTGTCTGATGTGTGGTGTACCTCTGATTCATCTATGCCCAATGACTGGCTATCAAAGGGCATGGATCAATAAGACTACAACACATTAACTTTAAGGCTTGTAATATTGTTCAAGCCTCTATAAGATCAGCTGAAGTATAGCACAGACATAAGCTCGTGTTTGCTGCCTCCGTGAGACGTCCGGGCAGTGATGTCCAGGAGTTCTCTGTCTATGTCCTGCTTCTCTGACTTCCAGACAGATGATGTCCAAAGCTCCTTGGTGATGTAAGTATATTTAACTGTACTTAACCTTTGTATGTTCAATATACAAACGTGTACGCAATATCATACTTTTCCTTTAAGTTTGTATTTCACATTAACCTTTATAATAAAATTACTTATTTGCCTTCTTTAAAGCCGTATCTGAGCCTTAGTGTTAAAAATATTAGCAAAACAGGGCGGAGCAGAGGGCAACCTGCAAAGGGGCGGAGCAGAGGGCAACCTGCAAAGGGGCGGAGCAGAGGGCAACCTGCATAGGGGCGGAGCAGAGGGCAACCTGCATAGGGGCGGAGCAGAGGGCAACCTGCATAGGGGCGGAGCAGAGGGCAACCTGCATAGGGGCGGAGCAGAGGGCAACCTGCATAGGGGCGGAGGAGAGGGCAACCTGCATAGGGGCGGAGGAGAGGGCAACCTGCATAGGGGCGGAGGAGAGGGCAACCTGCATAAAGGCGGAGCAGAGGGCAACCTGCATAGGGGCGGAGCAGAGGGCAACCTGCATAGGGGCGGAGGAGAGGGCAACCTGCATAGGGGCGGAGGAGAGGGCAACCTGCATAGGGGCGGAGGAGAGGGCAACCTGCATAGGGGCGGAGGAGAGGGCAACCTGCATAGGGGCGGAGCAGAGGGCAACCTGCATAGGGGCGGAGCAGAGGGCAACCTGCATAGGGGCGGAGCAGAGGGCAACCTGCATAGGGGCGGAGCAGAGGGCAACCTGCATAGGGGCGGAGCAGAGGGCAACCTGCATAGGGGCGGAGCAGAGGGCAACCTGCATAGGGGCGGAGCAGAGGGCAACCTGCATAGGGGCGGAGCAGAGGGCAACCTGCATAGGGGCGGAGGAGAGGGCAACCTGCATAGGGGCGGAGCAGAGGGCAACCTGCATAGGGGCGGAGCAGAGGGCAACCTGCATAGGGGCGGAGCAGAGGGCAACCTGCATAGGGGCGGAGCAGAGGGGCAAAACAGGACTGCCTGCATGCCTCTCGATAGGAGTTTCCTCACGTTATTGTGAGGAAAGAGTTAACCTTTTTCACTGACTTAGAAAATAATAGAAATTCATTCTCCCTGGCAAGACCGAACCAGACTTATTTGCGTAATAAACTGTGAGACCAACCTAACATTATCTGGCGCCCGAAAAGCAGGGACCCGTGTTTCTAATCCCAGGACGCAGTGGACTGTCTTGCCATTCAGAGGAGGAGGTGACCAGACGTGGGGACCAGAAACACCTGGCCAGGTAAGAGTTGAACCTTATTCTTCTCTTTATGCTCCCCACATCTGATCTCCCCTCTCCTCAACGCGCAAAATGGTACACTGTGAGTAGAAACTGGGTTATTGGCGGGTTTCTACTGAACTCTGAGAGAGCCTTGCCAGCTGATGTTTTCTGTGCCTTGGTTGGTTGTTTGTTTGTTTCTTTGTGTTTCTCTGCCTCTCCGTGTGTCGCGTGTCTGCTCTCCTGCGCTTTGCTTCTGTGCTGTTGTCTTTGCTGGTTGTTATAGATCCCATACATCAGTGAGTGTTGAAAGGGAATAGTGTACCTGCTCTGTCCAATGGATGTGATATTCACTGCCCTAGTGTTAGTGGGAATAGCCCTGTTTGCCATTGCTATCGGATATAGAGTGTACCTTTGGTACAAGAAGGGTAACCCAGCGCCATTCAACATTCTCAGCCCCCTCTGAAGTTAGGACACCACCTTTCAGTAGGAATACAAAAGGAGTTAGTCTCTGAGTATCTCCAGGAAAGGTGGTTCTAGACCTCACCTTAGGTAGGAATACAAAAGGAGTTAGTCTCTGAGTATCTCCAGGATAGGTAGGTTTAGTCCAAAGGACGTTCAAGGGTCTAAAAGCTGAAGAAGATAGACGAAGAATGGGGCAAGGAATATCAAAAGACAGAAGAGCTGGATGCACCCTGCAACATCTCATTACGTGTTATCATGGCAAAAGAACAGCCAGTCAGTCCAAGGAAGTTTTTAAGACATTTGGATTGAAGGGGAAGGATCAATTGGACCCCAACAAATGGGACACAATAACAGCTACTAGAGCAGGAGTGATAGCAGATAAATCATGGACTGAACTAGTCAGAACTCTTTCTGACATGGCAAAAACAGCCCACGATCAAGGTTGGATATATCATGAAGAATCAGACACATGGGAAGAAGGCTAATAAGGAACAGCAGCTTCCTCCGTACCTGTCAGCTACTATGGGACCGGTTCAAAAATAGCAGGATCCCCGGGATGGACCTGCACAAACTGTAGCCAACAAAATCCGGACTGGAGTGAAACATGCCTAGCCTGTGGAGCCCCACAGCACAAGCTACAAGCCACAGCACCAGTGCCTCTTTATCCCGTAGTGGAAAGAAGAGTCCTGATAAGACCACCTGTTAATCCACAAAACCCAGATGCTCCCAGAGATGCAGTTCCTCGTACGTATGATGACTACGTACCCTGGACTCCAGCCCAGCAGATGGCTTTCCTGCAAAATGCTCCAGACCCGACTAGAAACCCAGTCAGTTTTTCACGTTACCTGAACCAAATACAGGTCTCCTACAGAAGCACTTGGTTGGACATGGAAGGTTTGTGTAGAGTTAAAATGTCTCCCGAACTGTATGCCAAACTCACTGCCCACCTGACAGGACATGTTCCGGACAATAACCGTAATGTGGAATCGGGCCAAGATTTTATGATAAGACTCAATCTCTTCTGCGCCCAGGAGCAAAGAACTAAGGACACAATGGGACCAGTGCATCAAGGTCATGTGGAGAATGTCAGCTCATTTTACTACAGATTGATGCAGTCATTCGCAGATGAAGGGCTGGACTTACAAGCGGGTGCGATACGTCGCCTGATGGTAAGATCCTTCATGGATGGAATACATGCACCTCTGGCAGAAAGATTGAAAGCGTGCTGCCCAGAATGGAGAAACATGGAAGACATAGATCTTCTAGTGAACAAAGCAAGTGGCTTAGAAACCGACGCAAAGGATAAAAGGAGCAACAAGAAAGTTGTCATAGCAGCAGTGGACGGTGAGCCAGAAGGTACAAGAAGGAAGGCACCGACCTGCTACTATTGTGGGAGTCAGAGGACATGTGATCAGAGACTGTAGAAAGAAGAAGAGGGACACTCAAAACCAACCCCAGAGTCAGGAGGAGAAGACTGCCTGACTTGCGGCAGCACGGGATAGGGATGCCAGAGGTCCATTTATACATGTCCCCCTTCACATTGGCAACAAGGAAATAAGAGCTTTAGTGGACTCAGGAGCCTCTCGCTCCGTACTCCCCAACAATCTGGTGCCTGAAGGATCCATCTCCTCTGAAGCTACTGTAGTATCCGGAGTTGATGGGCAAGCCCAGATAATCTCAATAATACATCCACTGAAGGTGAAACTGGGACCATACATGTTCGTGTCTAAATTCTTAGTGTCCCCCCTGGGTGGAGATGCCCTAGTGGGAGCAGATCTACTATCAAGACTACAAGCTCAGATTGTCTACAATGAAGATGGATCTGCTATCCTGCAAATTCCAGAAGATATCCCAGAAGAAATACTGTGCACTCTCCAGATGATAGAAGACCAACCAGAATCTGAAGTTACACATGAAGTAAACACGGATCCAATACTTCTACAAGTTCCTGCAAAACTCTGGTCCACATCAAAAACTGACCTCGGCACACTACCCGTGCCTACAGTAAAAGTTTCAGTCAAGCCTGGAATTACGCCACCGCAGCTGAGACAATCCCCCCTCCCGCTACCTCTCGCAGTACATCTACCAGTACGTGGATGATTTACTACTGTGCTGCCCTAGTGAAGAAAAATGCACAACTGCTTCAATAAGTCTTCTTACCTTTCTGGCAGAAGTAGGATGCAAAGCGAGCAGAGATAAATTGCAGTTCTGCAAAACGACGGTCACTTTCCTGGGTCATTGCCTTTCTGCGGGACAAAAATACCTCAGCCCGGACAGACAAGAAGTTATCAGGAAAGCAAGCATTCCTAGAAATCTCAAACAACTCAGAGGATTTTTAGGGCTAATATCATTTTGCAGACAGTGGATTCCCAATGCATCGCTACTCATGCAACCGCTGTATGATTGCACAAAGAATGTTCCTTTCTCCCTCACAGAAGAAGCTCGACAAAACTTTCAAAAGCTCAAGGAACTAGTGATTGATGCACCTGCTCTGGCACTACCAAACTATGATCTCACCTTTAATCTGTTCGTAGCAGAGCTTCAAGGATTTGCCGTAGGAGTACTCACCCAGAAGACGGACAAACATCACATAATCGGGTACTACTCCTCTCAACTTGACAACGTCACAAAAGCAGCACCAACCTGTGTCCGTGCTGTTACAGCAGTTTCAAACATACTGAAGAAAGCATCTGAAATCTCACTCGATTTCCCGACTACCATCCTTACCAGCCATGACATTTATGCTGTTCTCAATCAAGTGCAGCTGAAACGCCTCTCCATGGCAAGACAGGTCAGACTCCAGTGCACGCTGTTGCTACCCCCAAACATCTCATTTGCTCGAGTTACAAGTCTAAACCTTGCTGATCTGCTGATCTTTACAAGTTTAGAAGAGAGGACAGAAGAGAGTGACAAATGTACCAGTGCACCATTTGATCATGATTGTCAGCAACTCATTGAACATGAGGCAAAGCCCCTTCACAATATACAGGCAACACCGCTTACAAATCCAGACTTTGAACTTTTTGTGGATGTAGCAGATACGCTGATGAAGCAGGCAAGTTCCACACCGGATTTGCAGTAGTGACTCTATATGCAGTCCTAGCCAAACAACCGCTACCTCCACGCATATCTGCTCAAGAAGCAGAACGTCTTGCTCTCATCTGGGCAATTGAGTTTCTGGAAGAACGAACAGCGAACATCTACACGGACTCAGCCTATGCACACGGCATTGTGCACGATTTTGGCACTATCTGGCAGATAAGAGGATTCCTCACAGCAACAGGAAATCCCATCAGGCATGGAGCCTCAGTGAAGAAACTAATGGAAGTAGCCTTGATACCAAAACAGCTAGCAATCATAAAGGTTGCTGCCCACACCAAGGCTCAAACACCCGAGGCAAGGGGAAATCGCTTGGCCGATCAAACAGCAAAACAAGCAGCCTTACTCCCTTTGAAGGAGATGGAAACAGTGTCAACGACGGAGGAAGAAATGCAGAACCTCTTTGAGACACAAGAAAACGCCTCTGAGGAAGAAAAGGCCGGATGGCGGGCCAAGGGGGCAGAAAAGGTGGAGGGGATTTGGCGCCTAAACGGACTTCCCGTCCTGCCACGCAGTTGGTTCCCTGCCATTTTCCAAGTACTCCACTATCCCACACACAGTAGCACAAACTCAATCATGAACCAGATGCAACCTTATTGGGTAGCCCCCGGCTTCAGACAATACGCCTCCCAGAGAATAAAAGCTTGTCACAGCTGTCAACAACATAATCCAGGCCAGCTAACTAAAACCCCGCAAAGACACATGCCAAAGACGTTTGCCCCATTTCAAAGAGTACAAATAGACTATATACAGTTGCCAAAACATGGCATCTACGAGTTTGTACTTGTCTGTGTAGACCTCTTCTCAGGATGGCCAGAGGCCTACCCTGTCAGCTCAGCCACGGCCCGAATTACAGCAAAGAAATTGGCCTGTGAGCTGGTGCCTCGGTTTGGACTCCCTGAAGTCATAGAGTCAGACCGAGGTACTCATTTCACTGGACAGGTTTTCCAGAACACCTGTGCCCTGTTAGGCATTCAGTCAGCCTTACACACGCCTCACCACCCACAGTCATCAGGGAAAGTGGAAAGGTTAAATGGCACTCTAAGGCTATGTGCGCACGTTGCGTACAAGCCCTGCAGAAATTTCTGCAGCGATCTGAAGAGCACATGTGCGCTTTAGATCGCTGCAGAAATGTCCGTAGTGAGCGCCGATTCCATGCGCTCTGCCTGCAGCTCCTCCCATAGACAGAGCAGGAGCTGCCGGCAAAGCGCAGGAAAGAAGTGACATGTCACTTCTTTTTGCGCAGCGCTTCGGCAGTAGCCGAAGCGCTGCGCTCTTAGACGCCACGTGCGCACGGCCCCTGCACAATCTCCATAGACTGTGCAGGGGCCGCAGGACGCATGCAGTTACGCTGCGCTACAAAGCGCAGCGTAACTGCATGTTTTTACGCGACGTGCGCACATAGCCTAAAGCTCAAACTAGCCAAGGCAGTGGAGGAGACTGGTAGACCATGGACAGAATGTCTCCCCATAGCTCTTTACTCTATAAGGACTACCCCGCAGGGAAAGCACAGGCTCTCACCCTTTGAAATACTCTTTGGTAGTGCACCCAGATTAGGATGCTACTTCCCACAGGAGTTACACCTGCAATGTGATAGCCTAACGTCTTATGTTGTTTCCCTGCAGAAGAGACTAGCTGAAACCCACCAAAGGGTCTACTCTTCTCTACCTGATCCTGATGCCGTTCCAGGAACCCACTCTCTAAAGCCTGGTGACCGGGTCTACCTAAAGAAGCACGTGAGAAAGACCCTTGAGCCACGATTCGAAGGGCCTTTGACTGTCCAGCTGACCACTCCAACCTCCGTCAAACTTGAGGGGAGATCGATATGGGTCCATGCCAGCCACTGCAAGAAGGCCTAATACTGCTGTCTTTCCTCTAGAAATCACCTTGGCGTATCATGATGAGACTCCTATCGAGAGGCATGCAGGCAGTCCTGGGTGACGGATGTGAGACGACACTCCCTGAGCAAACCCGCGGCTTAGAAAGTTTCTGGAGGCTAGCCTGCTTTCTCTATAGTCCACAGCTTCTCGATGGCCCCCTGTCCATCAATCACGCCAATAGGGGGATTGTGAGGAAAGAGTTAACCTTTTTCACTGACTTAGAAAATAATAGAAATTCATTCTCCCTGGCAAGACCAAACCAGACTTATTTGCGTAATAAACTGTGAGACCAACCTAACAAAGGCTTGTAATATTGTTCAAGCCTCTATAAGATCAGCTGAAGTATAGCACAGACATAAGCTCGTGTTTGCTGCCTCCGTGAGACGTCCGGGCAGTGATGTCCAGGAGTTCTCTGTCTATGTCCTGCTTCTCTGACTTCCAGACAGATGATGTCCAAAGCTCCTTGGTGATGTAAGTATATTTAACTGTACTTAACCTTTGTATGTTCAATATACAAACGTGTACGCAATATCATACTTTTCCTTTAAGTTTGTATTTCACATTAACTTTTATAATAAAATTACTTATTTGCCTTCTTTAAAGCCGTATCTGAACCTTAGTGTTAAAAATATTAGCAAAACAGGGCGGAGCAGAGGGCAACCTGCATAAGGGCGGAGCAGAGGGCAACCTGCATAGGGACGGAGCAGAGGGCAACCTGCAAAGGGGCGGAGCAGAGGGCAACCTGCATAGGGGCGGAGCAGAGGGCAACCTGCATAGGGGAGGAGCAGAGGACAACCTGCATAGGGGCGGAGCAGAGGACAACCTGCATAGGGGCGGAGCAGAGGGCAACCTGCATAGGGGCGGAGGAGAGGGCAACCTGCATAGGGGCGGAGCAGAGGGCAACCTGCATAGGGGCGGAGGAGAGGGCAACCTGCATAGGGGCGGAGGAGAGGGCAACCTGCATAGGGGCGGAGGAGAGGGCAACCTGCATAGGGGCGGAGGACAGGGCAACCTGCATAGGGGCGGAGGACAGGGCAACCTGCATAGGGGCGGAGGACAGGGCAACCTGCATAGGGGCAGAGGAGAGGACAACCTGTATGGAGGATCCTTCCCAAGATTCACCTTGAATAACCAAACAACTTACTATATACAATGACTGCTTAGCAAAGAGCATAAAGACAAATAAAAAAAACAGATATATTGTTCAATACAAGTTCCCTCCTGAATGAGCTCAACTCTGGCCTAAAATAGGTCTTAGCAACATCCAGGTATGAGGTCATTGTGGTCCACAGAGAAGCCTCAATGGCAAATAATTAGATGTTGTAGTTGTAGAAACAATGGTCCCAAACGGTGATTGTGCAGTAAGTGTGGCCTGAAGGGGTTACAATGACTACCTAAACTAACTACAGGCCCTACCGGAGTCTCAAATATTTTGGCGCCAAACTGATGTGAGGTGCGTGCACGGTTACCCACTGCGATGGCGCAGTGGGCCTTACTTATCTTATGGACCCGGGTCTGCTCTGGGCAATATGTCTGAAGTACGCAGTAAGATGAGGCCTCTCCAGCAGCTGAGCAGTACTGCCGGTCACTGGGGCTTGTCTCCTTGGCAACGTCCTATCCTTTCAGCAATCTTCTCCCATCTGGTAAGGATACGGATACAGTGTCACAGCTCTGATCAAGAGGATAGATTTCTAGTCGCAAATATTCTCTCTTCCCTCTTCCGCACGTCCTCTGTCTCTGTACTCATTCACTGCCAACCGCTTCCAAGATGGCTGCTGCTCTACTGCCTGTGATGTCATTGTGTTTATCAGCCTGTAGCTCCGCCCCATCTGAGCTACCTATTGCAGTCTTTCATCTGTGCTGAGAAACAGCGTCCTCTTATGGTTGAATAATGACATTGTTGTCCCTTATAAAGTATTATCACATCATTACTGACAGCTGCAGGGTTTAAAGTTACATACAATAAATACTGTTCACATTTATGAGACACAAATATATACGTCTAAACCAGGGGTGGGCAATTAATTTTCCCATGGGGCCGCATGAGAAATTGGGATTGGTTTAGAGGGCCGGACTAATATAATTACCTCAGTTCTACCCAATATACTACATCACTACACCCCCTCCATATACTACACCTGTAATAAACTACACCACTACACCCCTATATACTACACCTGTAATATACTACACCCCCATATACACCTGTATTATACTACACCACTACACCTCCGATATACTACATCATTACACCCCTATATACTACACCTGTAATATACTACACCCCCATATACACCTGTATTATACTACACCACTATATAATACACCTCCGATATACTACATCATTACACCTCTATATACTACACCTGTAATATACTACACCCCCATATACACCTGTATTATACTACACCACTATATAATACACCTCCGATATACTACATCATTACACCCCTATATACTACACCTGTAATATACTACATCACTACACCCCATATACTACACCTGTAATATAGTACACCTCCATATAGCACACCTGTAATATACTACAACTCCATATAGTACACCTGTAATATACTACATCACTACACCCCATATACTACACCTGTAATATACTACACCTCCATATAGCACACCTGTAATATACTACATCACTACACCACTATATAGCACACCTGTAATATACTACAACTCCATATAGTACACCTGTAATATACTACATCACTACACCCCATATACTACACCTGTAATATAGTACACCTCCATATAGCACACCTGTAATATACTACACCTCCATATAGCACACCTGTAATATACTACATCACTACACCACTATATAGCACACCTGTAATATACTACAACTCCATATAGTACACCTGTAATATACTGCATCACTACACCCCTATATACACCTGTAATATACAACATCACTACCCCCCATATACTACACCTGTAATATACTACACCTCCATATAGCACACCTGTAATATACTGCATCACTACACCCCTATATACACCTGTAATATACAACATCACTACCCCCCATATACTACACCTGTAATATACTACACCTCCATATAGTACACCTGTAATATACTACATCACTACACCCCATATACTACACCTGTAATAAACTACACCTCCATATAGCACACCTGTAATATACTACAACTCTATATAGTACACCTGTAATATACTACATCACTACACCCCTATATACACCTGTAATATACAACATCACTACACCCCTATATACTACACCTGTAATATACTACACCTCCATATAGCACACCTGTAATATACTACAACTCTATATAGTACACCTGTAATATACTACATCACTACACCCCTATATACACCTGTAATATACAACATCACTACACCCCTATATACTACACCTGTAATATACTACACCTCCATATAGCACACCTGTAATATACTACATCACTACACCACTATATAGCACACCTGTAATATACTACAACTCTATATAGTACACCTGTAATATACTACATCACTACACCACTATATAGCACACCTGTAATATACTACATCACTACACCCCTATATAGCACACCTGTAATATACTACACCTCCATAGAGCACACCTGTAATATACACCTCCATATAGTACACCTGTAATATACTAAACCTCCATATAGCACACCTGTAATATACTACACCTCCATATAGCACACCTGTAATATACTACATCACTATACCCCCATATACTACACCACTATATACACCTTCATATAGCACACCTGTAATATACTACATCACTATACCCCCATATACTACACCACTATATACATCTCCATATAGCACACCTGTAATATACTACATCACTATACCCCCATATACTACACCACTATATACACCTCCATATAGCACACCTGTAATATACTACATCACTATACCCCCATATACTACACCACTATATACACCTTCATATAGCACACCTGTAATATACTAAACCCCAATATGTCACACACACTACACCCCATACAGCCTGCACCCCCATGTCACACACACTACACCCCCATATGTCACACACCATGCCCACATATCTCACCCTGCCTGTACCCCAACTTACCCCTCTCAAACACTCTGCACCCCTTCACATCCTTCTGTCAGTCTGCAGCCCTCATATGCCACTCACCCTGCAGCTCCATCTTCCCACATATGCACTCACCCTGCACCCCCCTCCCCTCATGTCCCCTCTTTTCTCATTACCAGTCATCATGTGTCCACATCTCCTTCAGGATTCAGTATCTTGCTTTCTGCCCGGCCTCCTGTGTCTCCTCCCACACAGTCACATGGGCGTGACATCATCGCAGGTCCTGCAAGATGAATTATTCCGTCTGCTGTGCTGCTCCTTCTCCTGCAGGGCGGGCGGGAACTTTTGAAATGACACACGCAGCGCAGTACTGACAACGTCAGAGCGCGCGCGTGTGTCACTGACAATTAGTGCCGGCAGGGAACAGAGGAAAGACTCCTGCGTTCCGCTGCCTGCACTGACTGTGCGGACCTGCACAGGATCTCTCCCTGCTCGGCACGCTGCAGCCCGGCTCCACTGCACCGGCTGAAGACGGGCGGGCCGGTCACAGAGAGCA
The DNA here is from genome assembly GCF_048569485.1 of Anomaloglossus baeobatrachus. Lineage (NCBI taxonomy): Eukaryota > Metazoa > Chordata > Amphibia > Anura > Aromobatidae > Anomaloglossus > Anomaloglossus baeobatrachus. The sequence continues at coordinate 138,599,169 of NC_134364.1, read as the reverse complement.
GGCGGGCCGGATGTGGCCCGCGGGCCGCCCCTTGCCCAGGTCTGGTCTAAACTATGCTTGTGAGGTGATACAGGGTCTTGCCATGCACATCTTTAACCAGGTACATATTTCTGTCCATGAACAATGGGAGCTGTTTCACCATCTCACACGCAGGCACGCGGGCCTCCAGCATGGACGCGCAGGCAGCCGGCGGGCCTCCAGCATGGACGCGCAGGCAGCCGGCGGGCCTCCAGCATGGACGCGCAGGCAGCCGGCGGGCCTCCAGCATGGACGCGCAGGCAGCCGGCGGGCCTCCAGCATGGACGCGCAGGCAGCCGGCGGGCCTCCAGCATGGACGCGCAGGCAGCCGGCGGGCCTCCAGCATGGACGCGCAGGCAGCCGGCGGGCCTCCAGCATGGACGCGCAGGCAGCCGGCGGGCCTCCAGCATGGACGCGCAGGCAGCCGGCGGGCCTCCAGCATGGACGTGCAGGCAGCCGGCGGGCCTCCAGCACGGACGCGCAGGCAGCCGGCGGGCCTCCAGCATAGACGCGCAGGCAGCCGGCGGGCCTCCAGCATGGACGCGCAGGCAGGCGGCAGGGGGCGCCCGCACAGACAGGCGGCGGGGGGCGCCCGCACAGACAGGCGGCGGGCCGCCCGTACAGACAGGAGGCGGGCCGACCGCACAGAGAGGCGGCGGGCCGACCGCACAGAGAGGCGGCGGGCCGACCGCACAGACAGGCGGCGGAGGGCGCCTGCACAGAGAGGCGGCCGGCCGACCGCACAGAGAGGCGGCCGGCCGACCGCACAGAGAGGCTCCGGCCGGGGGGGGGAGGGAGGGGAATCAGTGCTGGGGAGATTATGTTTACATACCTTAGCAGCAGCACAGAGCAGACAGAGACTAGTTTCGGGCAGCGCCCTCCTCTCTGTTATGCCACGTCACGTGTTAGGATGGTAGGAGGGAAAAGCAGAGAGGCGGGGAGAGAGTGGGTGGGCGGAGCCCGGGAGACGGCCGTCCCGTCCGTGGCAACGGGACAAACAATGCAAAGCGTGATAGTCCCGCTGTATCCGGGACGGTTGGGAGGTATGATATAACTCTGGTGAGGAGAGGGCTGCTGGGGCATAAATATCTGGTGGGAGGGGGCTGGAGGCATACAGAGCTGGGGAGTGCTGGGGGGTATATAGATCTGGTGGGGTGGCTGAGGGGTATACAAATCTGGTGTGGGGGCTGGGGGACATACAAATCTGGTGAGGGGGGTGGCTGGAGGCATATAGCTCTGGTGAGGAGAGGGCTGCTGGGGCATACATATCTGGTGGGAGGGGGCTGGAGGCATACAGAGCTGGGGAGTGCTGGGGGGTATATAGATCTGGTGGGGTGACTGAGGGGTATACATATCTGGTGGGAGGGGGCTGGAGGCATACAGAGCTGGGGAGTGCTGGGGGGTATATAGATCTGGTGGGGTGGCTGAGGGGTATACAAATCTGGTGTGGGGGCTGGGGGACATACAAATCTGGTGAGGGGGGTGGCTGGAGGCATATAGCTCTGGTGAGGAGAGGGCTGCTGGGGCATACATATCTGGTGGGAGGGGGCTGGAGGCATACAGAGCTGGGGTGTGCTGGGGGCATATAGATCTGGTGGGGGGGCATACAAATTTGGTGAGGGGGCCATACAGATGTGGTGAGGGGGTGACTGGAGGCATATAGCTTTGGGTAGGTAGGGGGGGGTTACAGCGTTCCTTGGTGTTCAGCCCCTCTTCCTGCAGTCTCTTTATCTGTGGACAGAGCTCAGCATGTTGCTCGGTAGCTCCGCCCACAGATGCACTTCCGTACACAAACAGCCCAGCAGTGAGCAGTGAGTGCACGCTGAGCTGCAGATTTAAAGTGCCGGCAGCCAGAGTGCTGCTGCCGCCCACCCATAACAGCGGCAGCACAGAGCCAGAGCAGTGAAGCAGCGCTCGGCTCTGCTCTGCTCATGTGCATTAGGAGGGGGAGAAAGTCAGACTGGGAGAGAGCGGGTGGACGGAGCCACGGGCGGGACAAAAAGCCTCACGATCGTGACACCGGGACACCCGCTGAAATCCGGTACAGTCCCGCTGTATCCGGGACGGTTGGGAGGTATGCCAACACTGCTGACCCCCCAACGCCTGCCCTCCCCACCAAGGACAGAGAACAGGCGGCTTATCTGCTACACGACACTCGTGTTCGCGGGTGCAGGGAAGACACATCACAGCCGTCATATATTGGGTACACAGGCAGTAACAGAAGATTCCTGGAGCAATGTAAGGTCGAGCCGGCACAGAGCCCCCCCCATTCCTCCTGCCTGTGACGTACGACTATGTAGAGGTCACACGTCACCAAAGAGAGATCTTCGCAGCTTCCTGGGTACACGCTAATGGCTGCCGCTTGTAGAACAGCGTGCAGCCGCCTCCTGCAGATGAGGGGAATCTATTTTACAGAAAAAACTATTGCCAACTACACCAATAACCACAACAACCATATGAGGCCTCTTATTGCATAGATTCAATATAAACACCAAAAAGGAAAATGCAGGCCATATAATATATAACACATCATCTTTATTAACAATAATCGTTAAAACCACATAACAATAATGGATCAGCCCAAGAGGGACGGATGGAATAATGGGGATCGCCGGGCACTTGTTATACTATTATAAATGGAAAACCATATATGGATGGTATGAAATGCTATTCTGTTTCAAAAATCATTAATGACTGCAAACCTTTCCTTAATAATAACCATTAAATAATGTATAAGTAGTAGCAAGGGTATGGTTTGCAGTGACATAAATTACTTAATGCAACATAACATTACCAAAGTCCAAAAATTAGGCTGCCACGACCTCCCACAGACACACTGACGCGCGTTTCGCACTTAACCGTGCTTCGTCCAGGAGACAATAGAAAAAACTATTGTCCAAGTGTCAGATGCGATCGATCGGACGTCACGTGGTCCCGGAGGCAGAAAATTGTGATCAGCATCACAATCAGTGCTGCGATCACCAGCTCCAGCCTCCAGGACAAGAGCAGAGAAAGCACTGGGCAGAACAACACAAAGGACTACAGCCACATCTGAGAGGCAGCCTCTACCAGGAGCCGATACACCAAATACAAACCACAGACAACCGCTGATCTCCAGCTACAGAGAACGCACATTACAAGGGACAGTCCGCACTAACATCAGCAGAGACGTGAGGATACAGCCACATCTGAGAGGCGGCCTCTACCAGGAGCCGATACACCAAATACAAACCACAGACAACCGTTGATCTCCAGCTACAGAGAACGCACATCACAAGGGACAGTCCGCACTAACGTCAGCAGAGATGTGAGGACACAGCCACATCTGAGAGGCGGCCTCTACCAGGAGCCAATACACCAAATACAAACCAAAGACAACCGCTGATCTCCAGCTACAGAGAACGCACATCACAAGGGACAGTCCGCACTAACATCAGCAGAGACGTGAGGATACAGCCACATCTGAGAGGCGGCCTCTACCAGGAGCCGATACACCAAATACAAACCACAGACAACCGCTGATCTCCAGCTACAGAGAACGCACATCACAAGGGACAGTCCGCACTAACGTCAGCAGAGATGTGAGGACACGGCCACATCTGAGAGGCGGCCTCTACCAGGAGCCAATACACCAAACACAAACCACAGACAACCGCTGATCTCCAGCTACAGAAAACGCACATCACAAGGGACAGTCCGCACTAACGTCAGCAGAGACGTGAGTTCACAGCCACATCTGAGAGGCAGCCTCTACCAGGAGCCGATACACCAAATACAAACCACAGACAACCGCTGATCTCCAGCTACAGAGAACGCACATTACAAGGGACAGTCAGCACTAACGTCAGCAGAGATGTGAGGACACAGCCACATCTGAGAGGCGGCCTCTACCAGGAGCCGATACACCAAATACAAACCAAAGACAACCGCTGATCTACAGCTACAGAGAACGCACATTACAAGGGACAGTCAGCACTAACGTCAGCAGAGATGTGAGGACACAGCCACATCTGAGAGGCGGCCTCTACCAGGAGCTGATACACCAAATACAAACCACAGACAACCGCTGATCTCCAGCTACAGAGAACGCACATTACAAGGGACAGTCCGCACTAACGTCAGCAGAGATGTGAGGACACAGCCACATCTGAGAGGCGGCCTCTACCAGGAGCCAACACACCAAATACAAACCACAGACAACCGCTGATCTCCAGCTACAGAGAACGCACATTACAAGGGACAGTCAGCACTAACGTCAGCAGAGATGTGAGGACACAGCCACATCTGAGAGGCGGCCTCTACCAGGAGCCGATACACCAAATACAAACCAAAGACAACCGCTGATCTACAGCTACAGAGAACGCACATTACAAGGGACAGTCAGCACTAACGTCAGCAGAGATGTGAGGACACAGCCACATCTGAGAGGCGGCCTCTACCAGGAGCCGACACACCAAATACAAACCACAGACAACCGCTGATCTCCAGCTACAGAGAACGCACATTACAAGGGACAGTCCGCACTAACGTCAGCAGAGATGTGAGGACACAGCCACATCTGAGAGGCGGCCTCTACCAGGAGCCGACACACCAAATACAAACCACAGACAACCGCTGATCTCCAGCTACAGAGAACGCACATTACAAGGGACAGTCCGCACTAACGTCAGCAGAGATGTGAGGACACAGCCACATCTGAGAGGTGGCCTCTACCAGGAGCCGATACACCAAATACAAACCACAGACAACCGCTGATCTCCAGCTACAGAGAACGCACATTACAAGGGACAGTCCGCACTAACGTCAGCAGAGATGTGAGGACACAGCCACATCTGAGAGGCGGCCTCTACCAGGAGCACATAGACCAAATACAAACCACAGACAACCGCTGATGTCCAGCTACAGAGAACGCACATTACAAGGGACAGTCAGCACTATCGTGAGCAGAGATGTGAGGACACAGCCCCATCTGAGAGGCGGCCTCTACCAGGAGCCAATACACCAAACACAAACCACAGACAACCGCTGATCTCCAGCTACAGAGAACGCACATTACAAGGGACAGTCCGCACTAACGTCAGCAGAGATGTGAGGACACAGCCACATCTGAGAGGCGGCCTCTACCAGGAGCCAATACACCAAATAAAAAACCAAAGACAACCGCTGATCTCCAGCTACAGAGAACGCACATCACAAGGGACAGTCAGCACTAACGTGAGCAGAGATGTGAGGACACAGCCACATCTGAGAGGCGGCCTCTACCAGGAGCCAATACACCAAATACAAACCACGGACAACCGCTGAGCTCCAGCTACAGAGAACGCACATTACAAGGGACAGTCAACACTAACGTGAGCAGAGACGTGAGGATATAGCCACATCTGAGAGGTGGCCTCTACCAGGAGCAAATACACCAAATACAAACCACAGACAACCGCTGATCTCCAGCTACAGAAAACGCACATCACAAGGGACAGTCCGCACTAACGTCAGCAGAGACGTGAGGACACAGCCACATCTGAGAGGCGGCCTCTACCAGGAGCCAATACACCAAATACAAACCACAGACAACCGCTGATCTCCAGCTACAGAGAACGCACATTACAAGGGACAGTCCGCACTAACGTCAGCAGAGATGTGAGGACACAGCCACATCTGAGAGGCGGCCTCTACCAGGAGCCGACACACCAAATACAAACCACAGACAACCGCTGATCTCCAGCTACAGAGAACGCACATTACAAGGGACAGTCCGCACTAACGTCAGCAGAGATGTGAGGACACAGCCACATCTGAGAGGCGGCCTCTACCAGGAGCCGATACACCAAATACAAACCACAGACAACCGCTGATCTCCAGCTACAGAGAACGCACATTACAAGGGACCTGCAGCACTAACGTCAGCAGAGATGTGAGGACACGGCCACATCTGAGAGGCGGCCTCTACCAGGAGCCGATACACCAAATACAAACCACAGACAACCGCTGATCTCCAGCTACAGAGAACGCACATTACAAGGGACAGTCCGCACTAACGTCAGCAGAGATGTGAGGACACAGCCACATCTGAGAGGCGGCCTCTACCAGGAGCCGATACACCAAATACAAACCAAAGACAACCGCTGATCTACAGCTACAGAGAACGCACATTACAAGGGACAGTCAGCACTAACGTCAGCAGAGATGTGAGGACACAGCCACATCTGAGAGGCGGCCTCTACCAGGAGCTGATACACCAAATACAAACCACAGACAACCGCTGATCTCCAGCTACAGAGAACGCACATTACAAGGGACAGTCCGCACTAACGTCAGCAGAGATGTGAGGACACAGCCACATCTGAGAGGCGGCCTCTACCAGGAGCCAACACACCAAATACAAACCACAGACAACCGCTGATCTCCAGCTACAGAGAACGCACATTACAAGGGACAGTCAGCACTAACGTCAGCAGAGATGTGAGGACACAGCCACATCTGAGAGGCGGCCTCTACCAGGAGCCGATACACCAAATACAAACCAAAGACAACCGCTGATCTACAGCTACAGAGAACGCACATTACAAGGGACAGTCAGCACTAACGTCAGCAGAGATGTGAGGACACAGCCACATCTGAGAGGCGGCCTCTACCAGGAGCCGACACACCAAATACAAACCACAGACAACCGCTGATCTCCAGCTACAGAGAACGCACATTACAAGGGACAGTCCGCACTAACGTCAGCAGAGATGTGAGGACACAGCCACATCTGAGAGGCGGCCTCTACCAGGAGCCGACACACCAAATACAAACCACAGACAACCGCTGATCTCCAGCTACAGAGAACGCACATTACAAGGGACAGTCCGCACTAACGTCAGCAGAGATGTGAGGACACAGCCACATCTGAGAGGTGGCCTCTACCAGGAGCCGATACACCAAATACAAACCACAGACAACCGCTGATCTCCAGCTACAGAGAACGCACATTACAAGGGACAGTCCGCACTAACGTCAGCAGAGATGTGAGGACACAGCCACATCTGAGAGGCGGCCTCTACCAGGAGCACATAGACCAAATACAAACCACAGACAACCGCTGATGTCCAGCTACAGAGAACGCACATTACAAGGGACAGTCAGCACTATCGTGAGCAGAGATGTGAGGACACAGCCACATCTGAGAGGCGGCCTCTACCAGGAGCCAATACACCAAACACAAACCACAGACAACCGCTGATCTCCAGCTACAGAGAACGCACATTACAAGGGACAGTCCGCACTAACGTCAGCAGAGATGTGAGGACACAGCCACATCTGAGAGGCGGCCTCTACCAGGAGCCAATACACCAAATAAAAAACCAAAGACAACCGCTGATCTCCAGCTACAGAGAACGCACATCACAAGGGACAGTCAGCACTAACGTGAGCAGAGATGTGAGGACACAGCCACATCTGAGAGGCGGCCTCTACCAGGAGCCAATACACCAAATACAAACCACGGACAACCGCTGAGCTCCAGCTACAGAGAACGCACATTACAAGGGACAGTCAACACTAACGTGAGCAGAGACGTGAGGATATAGCCACATCTGAGAGGTGGCCTCTACCAGGAGCAAATACACCAAATACAAACCACAGACAACCGCTGATCTCCAGCTACAGAAAACGCACATCACAAGGGACAGTCCGCACTAACGTCAGCAGAGACGTGAGGACACAGCCACATCTGAGAGGCGGCCTCTACCAGGAGCCAATACACCAAATACAAACCACAGACAACCGCTGATCTCCAGCTACAGAGAACGCACATTACAAGGGACAGTCCGCACTAACGTCAGCAGAGATGTGAGGACACAGCCACATCTGAGAGGCGGCCTCTACCAGGAGCCGACACACCAAATACAAACCACAGACAACCGCTGATCTCCAGCTACAGAGAACGCACATTACAAGGGACAGTCCGCACTAACGTCAGCAGAGATGTGAGGACACAGCCACATCTGAGAGGTGGCCTCTACCAGGAGCCGATACACCAAATACAAACCACAGACAACCGCTGATCTCCAGCTACAGAGAACGCACATTACAAGGGACCTGCAGCACTAACGTCAGCAGAGATGTGAGGACACGGCCACATCTGAGAGGCGGCCTCTACCAGGAGCCGATACACCAAATACAAACCACAGACAACCGCTGATCTCCAGCTACAGAGAACGCACATTACAAGGGACAGTCCGCACTAACGTCAGCAGAGATGTGAGGACACAGCCACATCTGAGAGGCGGCCTCTACCAGGAGCAGATACACCAAATACAAACCAAAGACAACCACTGATCTCCAGCTACAGAGAACGCACATCACAAGGGACAGTCAGCACTAACGTCAGCAGAGACGTGAGGACACAGCCACATCTGAGAGATGGCCTCTACCAGGAGCCGATAGACCAAATACAAACCACAGACAACCGCTGATCTCCAGCTACAGAGAACGCACATCACAAGGGACAGTCAGCACTAATGTGAGCAGAGATGTGAGGACACAGCCACATCTGAGAGGCGGCCTCTACCAGGAGCCAATACACCAAACACAAACCAGACAACTGCTGATCTCCAGCTACAGAGAACGCACATTACAAGGGACAGTCCGCACTAACGTCAGCAGAGATGTGAGGACACAGCCACATCTGAGAGGCGGCCTCTACCAGGAGCCGATACACCAAATACAAACCACAGACAACCGCTGATCTCCAGCTACAGAGAACGCACATTACAAGGGACAGTCCGCACTAACGTCAGGAGAGATGTGAGGACACAGCCACATCTAAGAGGCGGCCTCTACCAGGAGCCAATACACCAAATAAAAAACCAAAGACAACCACTGATCTCCAGCTACAGAGAACGCACATCACAAGGGACAGTCAGCACTAACGTGAGCAGAGATGTGAGGACACAGCCACATCTGAGAGGCGGCCTCTACCAGGAGCCAATACACCAAATACAAACCACGGACAACCGCTGATCTCCAGCTACAGAGAACGCACATTACAAGGGACAGTCAACATTAACGTCAGCAGAGACATGAGGACACAGCCACATCTGAGAGGCGGCCTCTACCAGGAGCCGATACACCAAATACAAACCACAGACAACCGCTGATCTCCAGCTACAGAGAACGCACATCACAAGGGACAGTCAGCACTAACGTCAGCAGAGACATGAGGACACAGCCACATCTGAGAGGCAGCCTCTACCAGGAGCCGATACACCAAATACAAACCACAGACAACCGCTGATCTCCAGCTACAGAGAACGCACATCACAAGGGACAGTCAGCACTAACGTGAGCAGAGACGTGAGGATACAGCCACATCTGAGAGGCGGCCTCTACCAGGAGCCAATACACCAAATACAAACCACAGACAACCGCTGATCTCCAGCTACAGAGAACGCACATTACAAGGGACAGTCAGCACTAACGTGAGCAGAGATGTGAGGACACAGCCACATCTGAGAGGCAGCTTCTACCAGGAGCAGATACACCAAATACAAACCAAAGACAACCACTGATCTCCAGCTACAGAGAACGCACATCACAAGGGACAGTCAGCACTATCGTGAGCAGAGATGTGAGGATACAGCCACATCTGAGAGGCGGCCTCTACCAGGAGCAGATACACCAAATACAAACTACGGACAACCGCTGATCTCCAGCTAAAGAGAACCCACATCACAAGAGACAGTCAGCACTAACGTGAGCAGAGATGTGAGGACACAGCCACATCTGAGAGGCGGCCTCTACCAGGAGCCAATACACCAAATACAAACCACGGACAACCGCTGATCTCCAGCTACAGAGAACGCACATTACAAGGGACAGTCAGCACTAACTTGAGCAGAGATGTGAGGACACAGCCACATCTGAGAGGCGGCCTCTACCAGGAGCCAATACACCAAATACAAACCACAGACAACCGCTGATCTCCAGCTACAGAGAACGCACATTACAAGGGACAGTCAGCACTAACGTGAGCAGAGATGTGAGGACACAAGAAGAAGCTCCAAAGGTGGGAAATCAGACCGTGCCATGAAAGACCCCAGCCAGCGTACTGCCACGGGCCGGCATGATGCCCACGGACAGGAGTGGAAAACTCTGTGTATGATCCCCTGTGAAGGCCAACTGAAATTACACCTAGTGTAAGGCATTGTGCTGCCCCCCATATAGACCTGGGGAACATGGAGATACTGGGCGCACAGTGGTCTCCACCGTCTTCTGTAGAAAATGCACGCTCCTGGGCTCCTTAACCACTGTCCTCCTGACTTCCCCAGCCCTGATGTAGCAGGATTATGGGCATAGCAGAACGACCCAGGGTCACCAGCAGAACAGCTCCTCAGTAAATTGACCCCACAATGAGGCCTAATGGCAGTATGTGCAGGGCCTCAGACTATCCCGGCATAAGGGCAGCCTGTCCACCCCGGAGAGCTCTCATTAGCGGCTATGCTTCCCAGTGATATAAGTGACAGGCTCTGGCCTCAATCTGTTCTCTCCTTTCTATTGTCCCGCTGAATGCACAAGGGGCGCCGGGAGATGGTCATCTATCTGCGGGAGGAAGCCATGCATGAAAGTGACAATCTCCATAGTAATACAAGCGGCCACTGACCAGAAACCCTGAAATCTGCTGCGGAAACCTGCCAATATCAGCTTCTAACAGATCACCTTGTGCCTACTTCACCTGCAGGAACGGCTGGCAGGACGGAAGGCGGCCATTACCACACTGAAAGATGGCGGCACGTCACTCGATTACAAGTAAAGACACTGAGGTAATGAGTGACCGCAGTGCAAAAATGGATGACCGCGCATACGTGTGGAGTGACCTATGGGCACAGCCGCAACATTACATGAGGTTTTCTCTGGAATTAATTGCCCACCCTACGCTCACAAGTTGTCAGCGAATGGACAGCGGGTTATTCACACAGATCCATGACACCCATAATAACATCCCATCATGGAAACCGTGGGCGAGGAAGACAAGGAGGCGGACACTGATCTCACCGCAAGCCCACAACATAAGACCTTACATGAAGGGGTCAAATGTACGAGAGAAACAAGCAAAACCAAAAAAAAGCAAACCCCCAAAGTATACTCCTGCTACACCATTACAGGGGTCACATATACAGTATACAGAGACCCCGCAGTGACCGGACGTCTCCTGCACCATTACAGGGGTCACATATACAGTATACAGAGACCCCGCAGTGACCGGACGTCTCCTGCACCATTACTGGGGCACATATACAGTATACAGAGACCCCGCAGTGACCGGACGTCTCCTGCACCATTACAGGGGTCACATATACAGTATACAGAGACCCCGCAGTGACCGGACGTCTCCTGCACCATTACAGGGGTCACATATACAGTATACAGAGACCCCGCAGTGACCGGACGTCTCCTGCACCATTACAGGGGTCACATATACAGTATACAGAGACCCCGCAGTGACCGGACGTCTCCTGTATCATTACAGGGGTCATATATACAGTATACAGAGACCCCGCAGTGACCGGACGTCTCCTGCACCATTAGAGGGGGAAAAAATTGGTTTGGTGTGGATGGAGAGTGGATATGGGCGTGACTGTGAAATGGGTGTGGTTAGGGGGCGTGGCCTAAAACAGGTTGTCCTCTCCTCCGCCCCTATACAGGTTGTCCTCTCCTCCGCCCCTATGCAGGTTGTCCTCTCCTCCGCCCCTATGCAGGTTGACCTCTGCTCCGCCCCTATGCAGGTTGCCTTCTGCTCCGCCCCAATGCAGGTTGCACTCTCCTCCGCCCCTATGCAGGTTGTCCTCTCCTCCGCCCCTATGCAGGTTGCCCTCTCCCCCGCCCCTATGCAGGTTGTCCTCTCCTCAGCCCCTATGCAGGTTGCCCTCTCCTCCGCCCCTATGCAGGTTGCCCTTTGCTCCGCCCCTATGCAGGTTGCCCTCTGCTCCGCCCCTATGCAGGTTGCCCTCTGCTCCGACCCTATGCAGGTTGCCCTCTGCTCCGCCCCTATTCAGGTTGCCCTCTGCTCCTCCCCTATGCAGGTTGCCCTCTGCTCCGCCCCTATGCAGGTTGCCCTCTGCTCCGCCCCTATGCAGGTTGCCCTCTGCTCCGCCCCTATGCAGGTTGCCCTCTGCTCCGCCCCTATGCAGGTTGCCCTCTTCTCCGCCCCTATGCAGGTTGCCCTCTGCTCCGCCCCTATGCAGTTTGCCCTCTGCTCCGCCCCTATGCAGGTTGCCCTCTGCTCCACCCCCTATGCAGGTTGCCCTCTGCTCCGCCCCCTATGCAGGTTGCCCTCTGCTCCGCCCCTATGCAGGTTGCCCTCTGCTCCGCCCCCTTTGCAGGTTGCCCTCTGCTCCGCCCCCTATGCAGGTTGCCCTCTGCTCCGCCCCTATGCAGGTTGCCCTCTGCTCCGCCCCTATGCAGGTTGCCCTCTGCTCCGCCCCTATGCAGGTTGCCCTCTGCTCCGCCCCTATGCAGGTTGCCCTCTCCTCCACCCCTATGCAGGTTGCCCTCTGCTCCGCCCCTATACAGGTTGCCCTCTGCTCCGCCCCTATACAGGTTGCCCTCTGCTCCGCCCCTATGCAGGTGGCCCTCTGCTCCGCCCCTATGCAGGTTGCCCTCTGCTCCGCCCCTATGCAGGTTGCCCTCTCCTCGGGCCCCGCACGCTTCCCCCTCCTCTCCTTTCTGCTTCTCCCGCACGGATCCTCCACTGCCCTGCACAGCTCCACATCTCCACTGTATAAATCCCCCTCTCTCCTTTGCCCCTGTATAGATTCCTCTTCGTCGCTGCCCCATATAGCTCCCCTCCTTCGTCTCCTCCACCCTCATAAAGATCCCTCATCCTCTCCAGCGGCCCGTAGAGATCCCCCTCCTATCCTCCTCTTCCTCGTACATATCCCTGTACTCTCCTCCTCCTCATCCTCCTCTTTGTATATATCCCCATCTCCTCCTCCATCTCAATCCCCCCCGCCGTGTGGGGGCTGATGATAGGGGTGGTGGTGTATTAGGGCAAGAGCGCTGTGTGGGGGCTAATGATGGGGGGGTGGGGGTGTATTAGGGCAAGAGCGCTGTTTGGGGGCTAATGATGGGGGTGTGGGGGTGTATTAGGGCAAGATCGCTGCGTGGGGGTGTATTGGGGCATGAGTGCTGTGTGGGGGCTGATGGGGGGGTGGGGGTGTATTAGGCCAGGAGCGCCGTGTGGGGGCTGATGATGGGGGTGGGGGTGTATTAGGGCAGGAGCGTTGTGTTGGGGCTGATGGGGTTGGGGGTTTATTAGGGCAGGAGCGCTGTGTGGGGACTGATGATGGGGGGTGGGGGTGTATTAGGGCAGGAGCGCTGTGTGGGGCTGATGGGGGGTGGGGGTGTATTAGAGCAGAAGCGCTGTGTGGGGCTGATGGGGGTGGTGGTGTATTAGGGCAGGAGCGCTGTGTGGGGGCTGATGATGGGGGTGGGGGTGTATTTGGGCAGGAGCGCCGTGTGGGGGCTGATGATGGGGGGGGTGGTATATTAGGGCAGGAGCGCCGTGTGGGGGCTGATGATGGGGGGTGGTGGTGTATTAGGGCAGGAGCGCCGTGTGGGGGCTGATGATGGGGGGTGGTGGTGTATTAGGGCAGGAGCGCCCTGTGGGGGCTGATAATGGGGGATGGTGGTGTATTAGGGCAGGAGCGCCCTGTGGGGGCTGATGATGGGGGATGGTGGTGTATTAGGGCAGGAGCGGCGTGTGGGGGCTGATGATGGGGGTGTATTAGGGCAGGAGCGCTGTGTGGGGGCTGATGATGGGGGTGGTGTATTAGGGCAGGAGCGCTGTGTGGGGGCTGATGATGGGGGGTGGTGTATTAGGGCAGGAGCGCTGTGTGGGGGCTGATAGGGGGTGGTGGTGTATTAGGGCAGGAGCGCTGTGTGGGGGTTGATGATAGGGGGTGGTGATGTTTTAGGGCAGGAGCGCTGTGTTGGGGCTGATGATGGGGGGTTGGTGTATTAGGGCAGGAGCGCTGTGTGGGGGCTGATGATGGGGGTGGGGGTGTATTAGGGCAGGAGCGCTGTGTGGGGGCTGGTGATGGGGGTGTATTAGGGCAGAAGCGTTGTGTGGGGGCTGATGATGGGGGGTTGGTGTATTAGGGCAGGAGCGCTGTGTGGGGGCTGATGATGGGGGTGGGGGTGTATTAGGGCAGGAGCGCTGTGTGGGGGCTGATGATGGGGGTGGGGGTGTATTAGGGCAGGAGCGCTGTGTGGGGGTTGATGATGGGGGTTGGTGTATTAGGGCAGGAGAGCTGTGTGGGGGCTGATGATGGGGGTGGGGGTGTATTAGGGCAGGAGCGCTGTGTGAGGGCTGATGATGGGGGTGGGCGTGTATTAGGGCAGGAGCGTTGTGTGGGGGCTGATGGGAATGGGGTGTATTAGGGCAGGAGCGCTGTGTGGGGGCTGATGGGAAGGTTGGTGTATTAGGGCAGGAGCGCTGTGTGGGGGCTGATGGGGGGTTGGTGTATTAGGGCAGCAGCGCTGTGTGGGGGCTGATGATGGGGTGGGGGTGTATTAGGGCAGGAGCGCTGTGAGGGGGCTGATGATGGGGGTTGGGGGTATATTAGGGCAGGAGCGCTGTGTGGGGGCTGATGATGGGGGGTTGTATTAGGCGCTGGTCCTGGTGTTGATAGACTGGTTTCTCCTCACATCTCTTCATGTGATCGCGGCTCTATATAATCCTCACGTCTGTTCTTCATGTTATCGCGGCTCTATATAATCCTCATGCGTCTCTTCTTCATGTGATCGCGGCTCTATATAATCCTCACACGTCTGTTCTTCATGTGATCGTGGCTCTATATAATCCTCCCACGTCTGTTCTTCATGTGATCGCGGCTCTATATAATCCTCACATCTCTTCTTCATGTGATCGCGGCTCTATATAATCCTCACGTCTGTTCTTCATGTGATCGTGGCTCTATATAATCCTCACGTCTGTTCTTCATGTGATCGCGGCTCTATATAATCCTCACGTCTGTTCTTCATGTGATCGCGGCTCTATATAATCCTCACACGTCTGTTCTTCATGTGATCGTGGCTCTATATAATCCTCACACGTCTCTTCATGTGATCGCGGCTCTATATAATCCTCACACGTCTCTCCTTCATGTGATCGCGGCTCTATATAATCCGCAAGTCTGTTCTTCATGTGATCGCGGCTCTATATAATCCTCACACGTCTGTTCTTCATGTGATTGCGGCTCTATATAATCCTCACGCGTCTCCTAATGTGATTGCGGCTCTATGTAATCCTCACGTCTCTTCTTCATGTGATTGCGGCTCTATGTAATCCTCACGTCTGTACTTCATGTGATCGCGGCTCTATATAATCCTCACACGTCTGTTCTTCATGTGATCGCGGCTCTATATAATCCTCACACGTCTGTTCTTCATGTGATCGTGGCTCAATATAATCCTCACGTCTCTTCATGTGATCGCGGCTCTATATAATCCTCACGTCTGTCCTTCATGTGATCGCGGCTCTATATAATCCTCACACGTCTGTTCTTCATGTGATCGCGGCTCTATATAATCCTCACGTCTGTTCTTCATGTGATCGCGGCTCTATATAATCCTCACACGTCTGTTCTTCATGTGATCGTGGCTCTATATAATCCTCACGTCTCTTCATGTGATCGCGGCTCTATATAATCCTCAAGTCTGTTCTTCATGTGATCGCGGCTCTATATAATCCTCACACGTCTGTTCTTCATGTGATCGCGGCTCTATATAATCCTCACGTCTGTTCTTCATGTGATCGCGGCTCTATATAATCCTCAAGTCTGTTCTTCATGTGATCGCAGCTCTATATAATCCTCACACGTCTGTTCTTTATGTGATCGCGGCTCTATATAATCCTCACACGTCTGTTCTTCATGTGATCGTGGCTCTATATAATCCTCACACGTCTGTTCTTCATGTGATCGTGGCTCTATATAATCCTCACACGTCTCTCCTTCATGTGATCGCGGCTCTATATAATCCTCACGTCTGTCCTTCATGTGATCGCGGCTCTATATAATCCTCACACGTCTGTTCTTCATGTGATCGCGGCTCTATATAATCCTCACGTCTGTTCTTCATGTGATCGCGGCTCTATATAATCCTCAAGTCTGTTCTTCATGTGATCGCGGCTCTATATAATCCTCACACGTCTGTTCTTCATGTGATCGCGGCTCTATATAATCCTCACGTCTGTTCTTCATGTGATCGAGGCTCTATATAATCCTCACGTCTGTTCTTCATGTGATCGCGGCTTTATATAATCCTCACACGTCTGTTCTTCATGTGATCGCGGCTCTATATAATCCTCACGTCTGTTCTTCATGTGATCGCGGCTCTATATAATCCTCACACATCTCTTCTTCATGTGATCGCGGCTCTATATAATCCTCACACGTCTCTTCATGTTATCGCGGCTCTATATAATCCTCACGCGTCTCTTCTTCATGTTATCGCGGCTCTATATAATCCTCACACGTCTGTTCTTCATGTGATCGTGGCTCTATATAATCCTCACGTCTCTTCTTCATGTGATCGCGGCTCTATATAATCCTCACGTCTGTTCATGTGATCGCGGCTCTATATAATACTCACATGTCTCTTCTTCATGTGATCGCGGCTCTATATAATCCTCACACGTCTGTTCTTCATGTGATCGCGGCTCTATATAATCCTCACACGTCTGTTCTTCATGTTATCGCGGCTCTATATAATCCTCATGCGTCTCTTCTTCATGTGATCGCGGCTCTATATAATCCTCACACGTCTGTTCTTCATGTGATCGCGGCTCTATATAATCCTCACACGTCTGTTCTTCATGTGATCGTGGCTCTATATAATCCTCACACGTCTGTTCTTCATGTAATCGCGGCTCTATATAATCCTCACGTCTGTTCTTCATGTGATCGCAGCTCTATATAATCCTCACACGTCTGTCCTTCATGTGATCACGGCTCTATATAATCCTCACACGTCTGTTCTTCATGTGATCCCGGCTCTATATAATCCTCACGTCTCTTCTTCATGTGATCGCGGCCTACATAATCCTCACACGTCTGTTCTTCATGTGATCGTGGCTCTATATAATCCTCACGTCTGTTCTTCATGTGATCGCGGCTCTATATAATCCTCACGTCTGTTCTTCATGTGATCGTGGCTCTATATAATCCTCACGTCTGTTCTTCATGTTATCGCGGCTCTATATAATCCTCACGTCTGTTCTTCATGTGATCGCGGCTCTATATAATCCTCACGTCTGTTCTTCATGTGATCGCGGCTCTATATAATCCTCACACGTCTGTTCTTCATGTGATCGTGGCTCTATATAATCCTCACACGTCTCTTCATGTGATCGCGGCTCTATATAATCCTCACACGTCTCTCCTTCATGTGATCGCGGCTCTATATAATCCTCACACGTCTGTTCTTCATGTGATCGCGGCTCTATATAATCCTCACGTCTGTTCTTCATGTGATCGCGGCTCTATATAATCCTCACGTCTGTTCTTCATGTGATCGCGGCTCTATATAATCCTCACATGTCTCTTCTTCATGTGATCGCGGCTCTATATAATCCTCACACGTCTCTTCTTCATGTGATCGCGGCTCTATATAATCCTCACACGTCTCTTCATGTTATCGCGGCTCTATATAATCCTCACGCGTCTCTTCTTCATGTTATCGCGGCTCTATATAATCCTCACACGTCTGTTCTTCATGTGATCGTGGCTCTATATAATCCTCACACGTCTCTTCTTCATGTGATCGAGGCTCTATATAATCCTCATGCGTCTCTTCTTCATGTGATCGCGGCTCTATATAATCCTCACACGTCTCTTCTTCATGTGATCGCGGCTCTATATAATCCTCACGTCTGTTCTTCATGTGATCGCGGCTCTATATAATCCTCACACGTCTGTTCTTCATGTTATCGCGGCTCTATATAATCCTCATGCGTCTCTTCTTCATGTGATCGTGGCTCTATATAATCCTCACACGTCTGTTCTTCATGTGATCGTGGCTCTATATAATCCTCACACGTCTGTTCTTCATGTGATCATGGCTCTATATAATCCTCACGTCTGTTCTTCATGTGATCGCAGCTCTATATAATCCTCACACGTCTGTCCTTCATGTGATCGCAGCTCTATATAATCCTCACACGTCTCTTCATGTGATCCCGGCTCTATATAATCCTCACGTCTGTTCTTCATGTGATCCCGGCTCTATATAATCCTCACACGTCTCTTCTTCATGTGATCGTGGCTCTATATAATCCTCACACGTCTGTTCTTCATGTGATCCCGGCTCTATATAATCCTCACACGTCTCTTCTTCATGTGATCGTGGCTCTATATAATCCTCACGTCTGTTCTTCATGTGATCGCGGCTCTATATAATCCTCACACGTCTCTTCTTCATGTGATCGTGGCTCTATATAATCCTCACATCTCTTCTTCATGTGATCGTGGCTCTATATAATCCTCACGTCTGTTCTTCATGTGATCGCGGCTCTATATAATCCTCACGTCTGTTCTTCATGTGATCGTGGCTCTATATAATCCTCACGTCTGTTCTTCATGTGATCGCGGCTCTATATAATCCTCACGTCTATTCTTCATGTGATCGCGGCTCTAAATAATCCTCACACGTCTGTTCTTCATGTGATCGTGGCTCTATATAATCCTCACACGTCTCTTCATGTGATCGCGGCTCTATATAATCCTCACACGTCTCTCCTTCATGTGATCGCGGCTCTATATAATCCTCAAGTCTGTTCTTCATGTGATCGCGGCTCTATATAATCCTCACACGTCTGTTCTTCATGTGATCGCGGCTCTATATAATCCTCACGTCTGTTCTTCATGTGATCGCGGCTCTATATAATCCTCACACGTCTCTTCTTCATGTGATCGCGGATCTATATAATCCTCACACGTCTCTTCATGTTATCGCGGCTCTATATAATCCTCACGCGTCTCTTCTTCATGTTATCGCGGCTCTATATAATCCTCACACGTCTGTTCTTCATGTGATCGTGGCTCTATATAATCCTCACACGTCTCTTCTTCATGTGATCGCGGCTCTATATAATCCTCATGCGTCTCTTCTTCATGTGATCGCGGCTCTATATAATCCTCACATGTCTCTTCTTCATGTGATCGCGGCTCTATATAATCCTTACACGTCTCTTCTTCATGTGATCGTGGCTCTATATAATCCTCACACGTCTCTTCTTCATGTGATCGCGGCTCTATATAATCCTTACACGTCTCTTCTTCATGTGATCGTGGCTCTATATAATCCTCACACGTCTGTTCTTCATGTGATCGCGGCTCTATATAATCCTCACACATCTCTTCTTCATGTGATCGCGGCTCTATATAATCCTCACACGTCTCTTCATGTTATCGCGGCTCTATATAATCCTCACGCGTCTCTTCTTCATGTTATCGCGGCTCTATATAATCCTCACACGTCTGTTCTTCATGTGATCGTGGCTCTATATAATCCTCACGTGTCTTCTTCATGTGATCGCGGCTCTATATAATCCTCACGTCTGTTCATGTGATCGCGGCTCTATATAATCCTCACATGTCTCTTCTTCATGTGATCGCGGCTCTATATAATCCTCACACGTCTGTTCTTCATGTGATCGCGGCTCTATATAATCCTCACACGTCTGTTCTTCATGTTATCGCGGCTCTATATAATCCTCATGCGTCTCTTCTTCATGTGATCGCGGCTCTATATAATCCTCACACGTCTGTTCTTCATGTGATCGCGGCTCTATATAATCCTCACACGTCTGTTCTTCATGTGATCGTGGCTCTATATAATCCTCACACGTCTGTTCTTCATGTAATCGCGGCTCTATATAATCCTCACGTCTGTTCTTCATGTGATCGCAGCTCTATGTAATCCTCACACGTCTGTCCTTCATGTGATCACGGCTCTATATAATCCTCACACGTCTGTTCTTCATGTGATCCCGGCTCTATATAATCCTCACGTCTCTTCTTCATGTGATCGCGGCCTATATAATCCTCACACGTCTGTTCTTCATGTGATCGTGGCTCTATATAATCCTCACGTCTGTTCTTCATGTGATCGCGGCTCTATATAATCCTCACGTCTGTTCTTCATGTGATCGTGGCTCTATATAATCCTCACGTCTGTTCTTCATGTTATCGCGGCTCTATATAATCCTCACGTCTGTTCTTCATGTGATCGCGGCTCTATATAATCCTCACGTCTGTTCTTCATGTGATCGTGGCTCTATATAATCCTCACGTCTGTTCTTCATGTGATCGTGGCTCTATATAATCCTCACGTCTGTTCTTCATGTGATCGTGGCTCTATATAATCCTCACGTCTGTTCTTCATGTTATCGCGGCTCTATATAATCCTCACGTCTGTTCTTCATGTGATCGCGGCTCTATATAATCCTCACGTCTGTTCTTCATGTGATCGCGGCTCTATATAATCCTCACGTCTATTCTTCATGTGATCGCGGCTCTATATAATCCTCACACGTCTGTTCTTCATGTGATCGTGGCTCTATATAATCCTCACACGTCTCTTCATGTGATCGCGGCTCTATATAATCCTCACACGTCTCTCCTTCATGTGATCGCGGCTCTATATAGTCCTCAAGTCTGTTCTTCATGTGATCGCGGCTCTATATAATCCTCACACGTCTGTTCTTCATGTGATCGCGGCTCTATATAATCCTCACGTCTGTTCTTCATGTGATCGCGGCTCTATATAATCCTCACACGTCTCTTCTTCATGTGATCGCGGATCTATATAATCCTCACACGTCTCTTCATGTTATCGCGGCTCTATATAATCCTCACGCGTCTCTTCTTCATGTTATCGCGGCTCTATATAATCCTCACACGTCTGTTCTTCATGTGATCGTGGCTCTATATAATCCTCACACGTCTCTTCTTCATGTGATCGCGGCTCTATATAATCCTCATGCGTCTCTTCTTCATGTGATCGCGGCTCTATATAATCCTCACATGTCTCTTCTTCATGTGATCGCGGCTCTATATAATCCTTACACGTCTCTTCTTCATGTGATCGTGGCTCTATATAATCCTCACACGTCTCTTCTTCATGTGATCGCGGCTCTATATAATCCTCACGTCTGTTCTTCATGTGATCGCGGCTCTATATAATCCTCACGTCTGTTCTTCATGTGATCGCGGCTCTTTATAATCCTCACATGTCTCTTCTTCATGTGATTGCGGCTCTATATAATCCTCACACGTCTGTTCTTCATGTGATCGCGGCTCTATATAATCCTCACACGTCTCTTCTTCATGTGATTGCGGCTCTATATAATCCTCACACGTCTATTCATGTTATCACGGCTCTATATAATCCTCACGCGTCTCTTCTTCATGTTATCGCGGCTCTATATAATCCTCACACGTCTGTTCTTCATGTGATCGTGGCTCTATATAATCCTCACGTCTGTTCTTCATGTGATCGCGGCTCTATATAATCCTCACGTCTGTTCTTCATGTGATCGCGGCTCTATATAATCCTCACACGTCTGTTCTTCATGTGATCGTGGCTCTATATAATCCTCACATGTCTCTTCATGTGATCGCGGCTCTATATAATCCTCACACGTCTGTCCTTCATGTGATCGCGGCTCTATATAATCCTCACGTCTGTCCTTAATGTTATCGCGGCTCTATATAATCCTCACACGTCTGTTCTTCATGTGATCGCGGCTCTATATAATACTCACGTCTGTTCTTCATGTGATCGCGGCTCTATATAATCCTCAAGTCTGTTCTTCATGTGATTGCGGCTCTATTTAATCCTCACATGTCTGTTCTTCATGTGATCGCGGCTCTATATAATCCTCACGTCTGTTCTTCATGTGATCGCGGCTCTATATAATCCTCATGCGTCTCTTCTTCATGTGATCGTGGCTCTATATAATCCTCATGCGTCTCTTCTTCATGTGATCGCGGCTCTATATAATCCTCACGTCTGTTCTTCATGTGATCGCGGCTCTATATAATCCTCAGACGTCTGTTCTTCATGTGATCGCGGCTCTATATAATCCTCACGTCTGTTCATCATGTGATCGCGGCTCTATATAATCCTCACACGTCTCTTCTTCATGTGATCGCGGCTCTATATAATCCTCACGTCTGTCCTTCATGTGATCGCGGCTCTATATAATCCTCACACGTCTCTTCTTCATGTGATCGCGGCTCTATATAATCCTCACACGTCTCTTTTTCATGTGATCGCGGCTCTATATAATCCTCACACGTCTCTTCATGTTATCGCGGCTCTATATAATCCTCACACGTCTCTTCTTCATGTGATCGTGGCTCTATATAATCCTCACATGTGTCTTCTTCATGTTATCGCGGCTCTATATAATCCTCACGTCTGTTCATGTGATCGCGGCTCTATATAATCCTCACATGTCTCTTCTTCATGTGATCGCGGCTCTATATAATCCTCACGTCTGTTCTTCATGTGATCGCGGCTCTATATAATCCTCACACGTCTGTTCTTCATGTGATCGCGGCTCTATATAATCCTCACACGTCTGTCCTTCATGTGATCGCGGCTCTATATAATCCTCACGTCTGTCCTTAATGTTATCGCAGCTCTATATAATCCTCACACGTCTGTTCTTCATGTGATCGCGGATCTATATAATCCTCACGTCTGTTCTTCATGTGATCGCGGCTCTATATAATCCTCAAGTCTGTTCTTCATGTGATTGCGGCTCTATATAATCCTCACATGTCTGTTCTTCATGTGATCGCGGCTCTATATAATCCTCACGTCTGTTCTTCATGTGATCGCGGCTCTATATAATCCTCATGCGTCTCTTCTTCATGTGATCGTGGCTCTATATAATCCTCATGCGTCTCTTCTTCATGTGATCGTGGCTCTATATAATCCTCACGTCTGTTCTTCATGTGATCGCGGCTCTATATAATCCTCAGACGTCTGTTCTTCATGTGATCGCGGCTCTATATAATCCTCACGTCTGTTTTTCATGTGATCGCGGCTCGATATAATCCTCACACGTCTCTTCTTCATGTGATCGCGGCTCTATATAATCCTCACGTCTGTCCTTCATGTGATCGCGGCTCTATATAATCCTCACACGTCTCTTCTTCATGTGATCGCGGCTCTATATAATCCTCACACGTCTCTTCTTCATGTGATCGCGGCTCTATATAATCCTCACACGTCTCTTCATGTTATCGCGGCTCTATATAATCCTCACGCGTCTCTTCTTCATGTTATCGCGGCTCTATATAATCCTCACGTCTGTTCATGTGATCGCGGCTCTATATAATCCTCACATGTCTCTTCTTCATGTGATCGCGGCTCTATATAATCCTCACGTCTGTTCTTCATGTGATCGCGGCTCTATATAATCCTCACACGTCTGTTCTTCATGTGATCGCGGCTCTATATAATCCTCACACGTCTGTTCTTCATGTGATCGCGGCTCTATATAATCCTCACACGTCTGTTCTTCATGTGATCGCGGCTCTATATAATCCTCACGTCTGTTCATGTGATCGCGGCTCTATATAATCCTCACACGTCTCTTCTTCATGTGATCTCGGCTCTATATAATCCTCACACGTCTGTTCTTCATGTGATCGCGGCTCTATATAATCCTCACACGTCTGTTCTTCATGTGATCGCGGCTCTATATAATCCTCACGTCTGTTCATGTGATCACGGCTCTATATAATCCTCACGTCTGTTCTTCATGTGATCGCTGCTCTATATAATCCTCACACGTCTGTCCTTCATGTGATCGCGGCTCTATATAATCCTCACACGTCTCTTCTTTATGTGATCGCGGCTCTATATAATCCTCACACGTCTGTTCTTCATGTGATCGCGGCTCTATATAATCCTCACACGTCTCTTCTTCATGTGATCGTGGCTCTAGATAATCCTCATGTCTGTTCTTCATGTGATCGCGGCTCTATATAATCCTCACGTCTGTTCTTCATGTGATCGTGGCTCTATATAATCCTCACGTCTGTTCTTCATGTGATCGCGGCTCTATATAATCCTCACGTCTGTTCTTCATGTGATCGCGGCTCTATATAATCCTCACACGTCTGTTCTTTATGTGATCGCGGCTCTATATAATTTTCACACGTCTCTTCATGTGATCGCGGCTCTATATAATCCTCACGTCTGTTCTTCATGTGATCGCGGCTCTATATAATCCTCACACGTCTCTCCTTCATGTGATCGCGGCTCTATATAATCCTCAAGTCTGTTCTTCATGTGATCGCGTCTCTATATAATCCTCACACGTCTGTTCTTCATGTGATCGCGGCTCTATATAATCCTCACATGTCTCTTCTTCATGTGATCGCGGCTCTATATAATCCTTACACGTCTCTTCTTCATGTGATCGTGGCTCTATATAATCCTCACACGTCTCTTCTTCATGTGATCGCGGCTCTATATAATCCTCACGTCTGTTCTTCATGTGATCGCGGCTCTATATAATCCTCACGTCTGTTCTTCATGTGATCGCGGCTCTTTATAATCCTCACATGTCTCTTCTTCATGTGATTGCGGCTCTATATAATCCTCACACGTCTGTTCTTCATGTGATCGCGGCTCTATATAATCCTCACACGTCTCTTCTTCATGTGATTGCGGCTCTATATAATCCTCACACGTCTCTTCTTCATGTAACCGCGGCTCTATATAATCCTCACACGTCTATTCATGTTATCACGGCTCTATATAATCCTCACGCGTCTCTTCTTCATGTTATCGCGGCTCTATATAATCCTCACACGTCTGTTCTTCATGTGATCGTGGCTCTATATAATCCTCACGTCTGTTCTTCATGTGATCGCGGCTCTATATAATCCTCACGTCTGTTCTTCATGTGATCGCGGCTCTATATAATCCTCACACGTCTGTTCTTCATGTGATCGTGGCTCTATATAATCCTCACATGTCTCTTCATGTGATCGCGGCTCTATATAATCCTCACACGTCTGTCCTTCATGTGATCGCGGCTCTATATAATCCTCACGTCTGTCCTTAATGTTATCGCGGCTCTATATAATCCTCACACGTCTGTTCTTCATGTGATCGCGGCTCTATATAATACTCACGTCTGTTCTTCATGTGATCGCGGCTCTATATAATCCTCAAGTCTGTTCTTCATGTGATTGCGGCTCTATTTAATCCTCACATGTCTGTTCTTCATGTGATCGCGGCTCTATATAATCCTCACGTCTGTTCTTCATGTGATCGCGGCTCTATATAATCCTCATGCGTCTCTTCTTCATGTGATCGTGGCTCTATATAATCCTCATGCGTCTCTTCTTCATGTGATCGCGGCTCTATATAATCCTCACGTCTGTTCTTCATGTGATCGCGGCTCTATATAATCCTCAGACGTCTGTTCTTCATGTGATCGCGGCTCTATATAATCCTCACGTCTGTTCATCATGTGATCGCGGCTCTATATAATCCTCACACGTCTCTTATTCATGTGATCGCGGCTCTATATAATCCTCACGTCTGTCCTTCATGTGATCGCGGCTCTATATAATCCTCACACGTCTCTTCTTCATGTGATCGCGGCTCTATATAATCCTCACACGTCTCTTTTTCATGTGATCGCGGCTCTATATAATCCTCACACGTCTCTTCATGTTATCGCGGCTCTATATAATCCTCACACGTCTCTTCTTCATGTGATCGTGGCTCTATATAATCCTCACATGTGTCTTCTTCATGTTATCGCGGCTCTATATAATCCTCACGTCTGTTCATGTGATCGCGGCTCTATATAATCCTCACATGTCTCTTCTTCATGTGATCGCGGCTCTATATAATCCTCACGTCTGTTCTTCATGTGATCGCGGCTCTATATAATCCTCACACGTCTGTTCTTCATGTGATCGCGGCTCTATATAATCCTCACACGTCTGTCCTTCATGTGATCGCGGCTCTATATAATCCTCACGTCTGTCCTTAATGTTATCGCGGCTCTATATAATCCTCACACGTCTGTTCTTCATGTGATCGCGGATCTATATAATCCTCACGTCTGTTCTTCATGTGATCGCGGCTCTATATAATCCTCAAGTCTGTTCTTCATGTGATTGCGGCTCTATATAATCCTCACATGTCTGTTCTTCATGTGATCGCGGCTCTATATAATCCTCACGTCTGTTCTTCATGTGATCGCGGCTCTATATAATCCTCATGCGTCTCTTCTTCATGTGATTGTGGCTCTATATAATCCTCATGCGTCTCTTCTTCATGTGATCGTGGCTCTATATAATCCTCACGTCTGTTCTTCATGTGATCGCGGCTCTATATAATCCTCAGACGTCTGTTCTTCATGTGATCGCGGCTCTATGTAATCCTCACGTCTGTTCTTCATGTGATCGCGGCTCGATATAATCCTCACACGTCTCTTCTT
Organism: Anomaloglossus baeobatrachus; assembly: GCF_048569485.1. NCBI lineage: Eukaryota > Metazoa > Chordata > Amphibia > Anura > Aromobatidae > Anomaloglossus > Anomaloglossus baeobatrachus. The sequence goes on along the minus strand of NC_134364.1, from coordinate 138,572,624 downwards.
CATGTGATCGCGGCTCTATATAATCCTCACGTCTGTCCTTCATGTGATCGCGGCTCTATATAATCCTCACACGTCTCTTCTTCATGTGATCGCGGCTCTATATAATCCTCACACGTCTCTTCTTCATGTGATCGCGGCTCTATATAATCCTCACACGTCTCTTCATGTTATCGCGGCTCTATATAATCCTCACGCGTCTCTTCTTCATGTTATCGCGGCTCTATATAATCCTCACGTCTGTTCATGTGATCGCGGCTCTATATAATCCTCACATGTCTCTTCTTCATGTGATCGCGGCTCTATATAATCCTCACGTCTGTTCTTCATGTGATCGCGGCTCTATATAATCCTCACACGTCTGTTCTTCATGTGATCGCGGCTCTATATAATCCTCACACGTCTGTTCTTCATGTGATCGCGGCTCTATATAATCCTCACACGTCTGTTCTTCATGTTATCGCGGCTCTATATAATCCTCACACGTCTCTTCTTCATGTGATCTCGGCTCTATATAATCCTCACACGTCTGTTCTTCATGTGATCGCGGCTCTATATAATCCTCACACGTCTGTTCTTCATGTGATCGCGGCTCTATATAATCCTCACGTCTGTTCATGTGATCGCGGCTCTATATAATCCTCACACGTCTCTTCTTCATGTGATCACGGCTCTATATAATCCTCACGTCTGTTCTTCATGTGATCGCTGCTCTATATAATCCTCACACGTCTGTCCTTCATGTGATCGCGGCTCTATATAATCCTCACACGTCTCTTCTTTATGTGATCGCGGCTCTATATAATCCTCACACGTCTGTTCTTCATGTGATCGCGGCTCTATATAATCCTCACACGTCTCTTCTTCATGTGATCGTGGCTCTAGATAATCCTCATGTCTGTTCTTCATGTGATCGCGGCTCTATTTAATCCTCACGTCTGTTCTTCATGTGATCGTGGCTCTATATAATCCTCACGTCTGTTCTTCATGTGATCGCGGCTCTATATAATCCTCACGTCTGTTCTTCATGTGATCGCGGCTCTATATAATCCTCACACGTCTGTTCTTCATGTGATCGCGGCTCTATATAATTTTCACACGTCTCTTCATGTGATCGCGGCTCTATATAATCCTCACGTCTGTTCTTCATGTGATCGCGGCTCTATATAATCCTCACACGTCTCTCCTTCATGTGATCGCGGCTCTATATAATCCTCAAGTCTGTTCTTCATGTGATCGCGTCTCTATATAATCCTCACACGTCTGTTCTTCATGTGATCGCGGCTCTATATAATCCTCACGTCTGTTCTTCATGTGATCACGGCTCTATATAATCCTCACACGTCTGTTCTTCATGTGATCGCGTCTCTATATAATCCTCACACGTCTGTTCTTCATGTGATCGCGGCTCTATATAATCCTCACGTCTGTTCTTCATGTGATCACGGCTCTATATAATCCTCACGTCTGTTCTTCATGTGATCGTGGCTCTATATAATCCTCACGTCTGTTCTTCATGTGATCGCGGCTCTATATAATCCTCACATGTCTCTTCTTCATGTGATCGCGGCTCTATATAATCCTCACACGTCTCTTCTTCATGTGATCGCGGCTCTATATAATCCTCACACGTCTCTTCATGTTATCGCGGCTCTATATAATCCTCACATGTCTGTTCTTCATGTGATCGCGGCTCTATATAATCCTCACACGTCTGTTCTTCATGTGATCGTGGCTCTATATAATCCTCACACGTCTGTTCTTTATGTGATCGTGGCTCTATATAATCCTCACACGTCTCTTCTTCATGTGATCACGGCTCTATATAATCCTCATGCGTCTCTTCTTCATGTGATCGCGGCTCTATATAATCCTCACATGTCTCTTCTTCATGTGATCGCGGCTCTATATAATCCTCACACGTCTCTTCTTCATGTGATCGTGGCTCTATATAATCCTCACATGTCTGTTCTTCATGTGATCGCGGCTCTATATAATCCTCACACGTCTCTTCTTCATGTGATCGCGGCTCTATATAATCCTCACGTCTGTTCTTCATGTGATCGCGGCTCTATATAATCCTCACATGTCTCTTCTTCATGTGATCGCGGCTTTATATAATCATCACGCGTCTCTTCAAGTGATCGCGGCTCTATATAATCCTCACACGTCTCTTCATCATGTGATCGCGGCTCTATATAATCCTCACATGTCTCTTCTTCATGTGATCGCGGCTCTGTATAATCATCACGCGTCTCTTCATGTGATCGCGGCTCTATATAATCCTCATGCGTCTCTTCTTCATGTGATCGCGGCTCTATATAATCCTCACAAGTCTGTTCTTCATGTGATCACGGCTCTATATAATCCTCACACGTCTGTTCTTCATGTGATCGCGGCTCTATATAATCCTCATACGTCTGTTCTTCATGTGATCGTGGCTCTATATAATCCTCACACGTCTCTTCTTCATGTGATCGCAGCTCTCTATAATCCTCACGTCTGTTCTTCATGTGATCGCGGCTCTATATAATCCTCCCGTCTGTTCTTCATGTGATCGCGGCTCTATATAATCCTCACGTCTGTTCTTCATGTGATCGCGGCTCTATATAATCCTCACACGTCTCTTCTTCATGTGATCGTGGCTCTATATAATCCTCACATGTCTCTTCATGTTATCGCGGCTCTATATAATCCTCACACGTCTGTTCTTCATGTGATCGCGGCTCTATATAATCCTCACACGTCTGTTCTTCATGTGATCGCGGCTCTATAGAATCATCACGCGTCTCTTCATGTTATCGCGGCTCTATATAATCCTCACGCGTCTCTTCTTCATGTGATCGCGGCTCTATATAATCCTCACGTCTGTTCTTCATGTGATCGCAGCTCTATATAATCCTCACATGTCTCTTCTTCATGTGATCGCGGCTCTATATAATCCTCACACGTCTCTTCTTCATGTGATCGTGGCTCTATATAATCCTCACACGTCTCTTCTTCATGTGATCGCAGCTCTATATAATCCTCACACGTCTCTTCTTCATGTGATCGTGGCTCTATATAATCCTCACACGTCTGTTCTTCATGTGATTGCGGCTCTATATAATCCTCACGTCTCTTCATGTGATCGCGGCTCTATATAATCCTCACATGTCTCTTCATGTGATCGCGGCTCTATATAATCCTCACACGTCTCTTCTTCATGTGATCGCGGCTCTATATAATCCTCACACGTCTGTTCTTCATGTGATCGCGGCTCCATATAATCCTCACACGTCTCTTCTTCATGTTATCGCGGCTCTATATAATCATCACGCGTCTCTTCATGTGATCGCGGCTCTGTATAATCCTCACACGTCTGTTCTTCATGTGATCGCGGCTCTATATAATCATCACACGTCTGTTCTTCATGTGATCGCGGCTCTATATAATCCTCACGTCTGTTCCTCATGTGATCGCGGCTCTGTATAATCCTCACGTCTGTTCTTCATGTGATCGCAGCTCTATATAATCCTCACATGTCTCTTCTTCATGTGATCGCGGCTCTGTATAATCATCACATGTCTCTTCTTCATGTGATCGTGGCTCTATATAATCCTCACACGTCTGTTCTTCATGTGATTGCGGCTCTATATAATCCTCACGTCTCTTCATGTGATCGCGGCTCTATATAATCCTCACACGTCTCTTCTTCATGTGATCGTGGCTCTATATAATCCTCACACGTCTGTTCTTCATGTGATCGCGGCTCTATATAATCCTCACATGTCTCTTCATGTGATCGCGGCTCTATATAATCCTCACACGTCTCTTCTTCATGTGATCGTGGCTCTATATAATCCTCACACGTCTGTTCTTCATGTGATCGCGGCTCCATATAATCCTCACACGTCTCTTCTTCAAGTGATCGCGGCTCTATATAATCCTCACACGTCTCTTCTTCATGTTATCGCGGCTCTATATAATCATCACGCGTCTCTTCATGTGATCGCGGCTCTGTATAATCCTCACACGTCTGTTCTTCATGTGATCGCGGCTCTATATAATCATCACACGTCTGTTCTTCATGTGATCGCGGCTCTATATAATCCTCACGTCTGTTCCTCATGTGATCGCGGCTCTGTATAATCCTCACGTCTGTTCTTCATGTGATCGCAGCTCTATATAATCCTCACATGTCTCTTCTTCATGTGATCGCGGCTCTGTATAATCATCACATGTCTCTTCTTCATGTGATCGCGGCTCTATATAATCATCACATGTCTCTTCTTCATGGAATCGCGGCTCTGTATAATCCTCACACGTCTCTTCTTCATGTGATCGCGGCTCTATATAATCCTCACGTCTGTTCCTCATGTGATCGCGGCTCTATATAATCATCACACGTCTGTTCTTCATGTGATCGCGGCTCTATATAATCATCACACGTCTCTTCTTCATGTGATCGCGGCTCTGTATAATCCTCATGCGTCTCTTCTTCATGTGATCGCGGCTCTATATAATCCTCACGTCTGTTCCTCATGTGATCGCGGATCTGTATAATCATCACATGTCTCTTCTTCATGTGATCGCGGCTCTGTATAATCCTCACACGTCTCTTCTTCATGTGATCGCGGCTCTATATAATCATCACACGTCTGTTCTTCATGTGATCGCGGCTCTATATAATCCTCACGTCTGTTCCTCATGTGATCGCGGCTCTGTATAATCATCACATGTCTCTTCTTTATGTGATCGCGGCTCTATATTATCCGGTTTCTTTGCTCTGGCACTGTCTGGGTGTGTGTTACAGGGGGAGCGTGACCATCACTAAGTGCTTTTGTCCAGCTCAATATTTCCTAATTAATTCTCAGCCTTGAGAGCAGAGATTAGAGAAAAAATCCAAATTACAGCTCAGCCGTGCGTGCGATGTATTGACGGACACACGTGACCAGAGGCGGCCTGTCAGAAGCTTTTCAGCAGACCCTATCTGGCTTCTGGTGTAAAGATGGTGTGGTGTTTGGGGATCAGGATATCCCGGGGGTCGGCTCCTTCGGGGAGGATGAAGGGGTCCCTGCTCTGCGGGGTGGCTCGGCTGATGGGACTAATGTCTTTTTTTTTTTTCCTTCCAGTTTGCGGCGCAATGACTACACGGTTCAGGTGAATGTTAACGACTACCTTGACATTTACTGCCCACATTATAACGATACGGTGGCGGATCACCGGATGGAGCAGTATATCCTGTACATGGTGAATTATGAGGGCTACCACTCCTGCAACACCAGCCATGGCTTCAAGCGCTGGGAATGTAACCGGCCGCACTCCCCGCACAGCCCTATCAAGTTCTCGGAGAAGTTTCAGCGGTACAGCGCCTTTTCTCTGGGGTACGAGTTCCACGCGGGACACAACTACTACTACATCTGTGAGTACCGGAGAGTAGAGCCGCATTGGGGCCATCAAGTACATTCAGCAAGCGCGCTGAAGATCTCAGTGTCCCAGGAACAGAACCAAGGCGTTACATTTTAGCCCAGTGGTGAGCCGCCTGCAGCCTCCGACAGGGGAGCGTCTTACCTTGCGTTTGTTAGATGGAGGACGTGTCATCTGACTCTGGGTTTGTGCACCATGTATTGCATGCCTGCACTGTCCTGTAATACGGATGCCTGTATAATAGCGGTGTAATAAGACTGGTGCATATCTCACCCTAGTGGTCAAAATATAGAATTGCACATGTGATCAGTGCAGTGGATGTTGCTCACTGACACAGGAGGAGCCGCTGCCTCTGAGTCTGCGAGTGATCACTGCCATCCATCTACCCCAGAGCGAAGGCTCACACCGGATTGTGGGATCTGTCCGGCTGATGTATGGCCTCCTCGCACCCCAAATTCTGCCGGATGTAAGGGGGATGGCCTCACTCCCAAGTCACATGTGAGGGGGCACTAATCACAGCATGCAGGTGAAGGCTCCCGCTGCAGTCATCTGTTGTCCGGTGGATGGACATCCCCGGTCCCCTTACAGGATCCCTCCTGCTGATACTCAGTTGAACCCTTCAGTTGTTCCTCCTGGTATTTTAGTCTTAATTTTTACATTGCACCCATTCTTATTGTTTTTTGTTTTTTTTTTCTTTTTCCAGCAACACCAACCCACAACCACCGGCACTCGTGTCTGAAGATGAAAGTGTCCGTGTTCTGCGCAACCAGTAAGTGTTTAAAACCTGGGACCTGGGGGGATGGTGATTGCTTACTGTTGTCAGGACTACGTCAGGCGCGTGGTAATGGTGTCGTCCTTCCCCCGCAGCGGCTCATTCTGGAGAGAAGCACGCTCCCACCCTGCCCCAATTCACGATAGGACCAGAGGTGAAGATTGAAGACCTAGGTGAGTCTGCTCACCAGGGCTGTGGAGTTGGAGTCGTGGAGTCGGAGCTAATTTTGATGGAGTCGGAGCCGGAGTCGGAGCTAATTTTGATGGAGCCGAAGTCGCAGCTCATTTTGATGGAGTCGGAGTCGGTATAAAATGAACCGGCTCCGACTCCTAGAATATATAATAAATTGGGGACAGTAGTGCAATGCAGAATGTGTTGAATATTTTTTCATAGGAATTTGGGAAAGTTATGAAATGTCCTATAAATGGCTGTTCTGTTCCTGATCTAAGGCTACATTCACACACAGCGTTTTTGCTGCGTTTTTTGAGGATACATTTGTCAGCTGCAAAAGCAGATCAGCTTTTTAAAAAACTGCATCACCTGAAAGGTTTTTGAGCTCATAAAAAAGCATTAGAAAAAGGCCACACAAGCTGACTGCTCATTCTTTGTGAGGATCCTCACAAAACGCTGTGTCTGAATGTCCTATCTTGTCACCCATTGCCTTTGCTGGATGCCCAGAGTCACTGCATTTCACTCAATTATTTTGCCATCAATATTCGATGTTTGTAAAGAAGAAATAAATTGTTAGCAAGACACTGGCAGTAACAGATAGTAAAGCTCATCACAGCAGCCAGCTTCTCCAGGCCTTAGTGGAAAAAGTTCTACAAGATTACCAACTCAAAAAAGAACAGGTTCTTGCTATTGTAAAGGACAATGCTTCAAACTTGATAAGTACAATTAAACTGATGAATGAGAGTAATGAACAACAGCTAGAAGAAAATTTAGGATTTAGTATGTGTGAGATGGAGCCACAGCGCTGCTCATGTAACGGAGGAACAAACAGATATTACAACAGAAGAACAGCAAAATGATACTTTAGGATTAGATGATCTTGTTGAAGCTGCTTCAAAACTGCTGTCATGTGACCCGGAAGTTGTGGTGTTGCCACTGTACTGTATCGTACTATACTGGCGTGCGCCGCATCCGCCAAACTGGTGAAAAGCCGGATGTGTGAAACTGGGCGGACATGCTGGAAATCTAATTGGAAAAGTGAGGAAGTTGGTTATTGCCGCCAGAACCCCTAAAATTGATTCCATCTTGAAGAAATGTGCTGGGAAAGGGGCAATTGTTGATCAAGCCACTCGGTGAGGAAGTACTTATTTAATGACTGAGCGATTGCTTGAACTAAAATCATTTCTTATAGATATGGTAAACCCTCAAGTAACCTTAAATGAAGGTCATTGGACACAGGTGGCTAAATTGAAGGAATTGCTTAATCACCCATTTACCGTGACTAAAAAATTACAAGCTGAGGATTTAACTCCTGGCATTTTCATATGGGAGTGGAAGAACTTGCTATTTTGCCTGTCCCAAACAGGAGGTTTAATCGCAGATGGCATTTCTGCTTCAATGAAATGGAGAGATACACAGCTATTGGAAAATAAAATTCTTCTGACAGCTGTTTATGTGGACCCAAGTCTTCGTATACTGCTTGATGATCAACAGCTTACTAAAGGAAAAGAAGCTTTGAGTGAGGTAGCAGTTAGGATGAGCGGCTACAGGACTGCCAGGCGCAAGAGGACTTGGGTCCTGACAGTGCTACTGCTGCCATATCTTCATCCTCATCAGATGAGGAGTTTAACTTTGAGAAGTATTTGGATGACATGAAGCAGCAAAGTGTTGCCGCAAGGAAAAAGATTTCCCTCTGTCACCTATAGCAGCAGATTGACCAGATTTCAGTAAAATGTTTCACTTGCTCTCAAAGAAATAGAAAAATTCAACCGTTCATCAAAACTGACTGTGCATGAGGCAATTCCTTTATACCCGGAAATTGTTAGAGATGTTGCCCATGTGGTTATTGCTTTGCCTCCAACCCAAGTTACTGTAGAGAGGATGTTCTCTAGCCTTAATATTGGGTCAGATCAGGTCATCTGTGAAGGAGGATCTGATGGAGGCAATTCTATGTCTTACAACAAATTCATAGACTACACAAATGTTATTTACTATGTTTTTGTTGAAAACTGTTTTTTGCCACCTACATAGTGTTTTATTTATATATATATATATATATATATATATATATAGATAATGCACTATGTAAGTGGCAAAAAACATTTTTCATCAAAAACATACTAAATATTTAGCATAATGCTCATATTTAAGTGAAAAATATATTGTAGTATAATGTGAACATCAGACATTTAATCATTTTTATGATACAATAATCAAGATATTTAGATAGAACATAAAATATATTTATTGTAATACAACTTTAGAACACAAACTAATAAATTGTAAATATGTAATATATATAATATATAATTATACAGTGTGTGTGTATATATATTACACAAGATATATATGTAGTCTACTGTATATTACATATTGTATTACATATTTACAATTTATTAGTTTTTTGTGTTCTAAAGTTGTATCCAATAAATATATTTTATGTTCTATTAAAATATCTTGATTATTGTATCATAAAAATTAAATGTCTGATGATCACATACACATGTTGATGTCCTACAATAAATTTTTCACCTAACTATAAGCAATATATGTAGGAGTCGGAGTGGTGGAGTCTGAGTCTGTGCAAGGGAAATTGAAGAGTCTGAGTCGAAGGTTTAGCTTACCGACTCCACAGCCCTGCTGCTCACTCGTGGTGCGCTGTCTCCCCCTGCAGGATGGTCGACTCATAGCAGTTTCTCACACTTCCTCACATGCTGGTGTCCGGATCATATTCTACAGGAGGTGCCCATAGATGCAGATCGGTAGTTGATGACCCGCAGAGTGGTCTCGTGCCTCATCCATGACAGGCCATCACACCCATCAAATATGGCAGTCTGCAGGCACCTGCTACTTGTGCCCGGTGTCGTCCCGAAAGATTCGGAAATTGCAGCCAAGTGTTTGACTGGATTAGTGATTGAGCTCTGACTACCCGGGACTAAGACACCAGCTTCATTGCTGCTGTTGGAATGTAGATTGGATTGTTCCTGGCCGGCCAGATAATCACACGAGCTGCTTCCCTTCATCGTGTTTAGCTGTTATTGCCGCCCGCACGACGGTGTCACAGGGCGACTCTGAGCTTAATGTTTTTGGGCTCCCAAAGACACTGCTGCTCCTGTCATAAATATAAACCTCCTTGGGTGTTGTGTAAGTAAACCCTTGTCTAATGTCCCACTCGTCTACCTTCACTCTCCACCTTCCTACATCAATCACCTTTTTCACGCTCTACATCCCCTGACTGACCTCGGCCCCTGCCCTCCGCCTACCTCTGACTATGACCTCGACCCCTACCCTCCACCCATATCTCGGACTGCAACCGGGGCTCTTGCCCTTTGCCCGCATCTTGGACTGGGACTCTGGCCCTTGCCCTTTGCCCGCATCTTGGACTGGGACTCTGGTCCGTGCCCTCTGCCCGCCTCTTGGACTGGGACTCTGGTCTGTGCCCTCTGCCCTCCTCTTGGACTGGGACTCTGGTCCGTGCCCTCTGCCCGCCTCTTGGACTGGGACTCTGGTCCGTGCCCTCTGCCCACCTCTTGGACTGGGACTCTGGTCCGTGCCCTCTGCCCGCCTCTTGCACTGGGAACCTGGTCCGTGCCCTCTGCCCACCTCTTGGACTGGGAACCTGGTCCGTGCCCTCCGCCCGCCTCTTGGACTGGGAACCTGGTCCGTGCCCTCCGTCCGCCCATTGGACTGGGACTCTGGTCTGTGCCCTCTGCCCGCCCATTGGACTGGGACTCTGGTCCGTGCCCTCTGCCCGCCCATTGGACTGGGACTCTGGTCCGTGCCCTCTGCCTGCCCATTGGACTGGGACTCTGGTCCGTGCCCTCTGCCCCCGCTCATTGGACTGGGACTCTGGTCCGTGCCCTCTGCCCCCGCTCATTGGACTGGGACTCTGGTCCGTGCCCTCTGCCCGCCTCTTGGACTGGGACTCTGGTCCATGCCCTCTGCCCGCCTCTTGGACTGGGACTCTGGTCCGTGCCCTCTGCCCGCCTCTTGGACTGGGACTCTGGTCCGTGCCCTCTGCCCGCCTCTTGGACTGCCACTTGAGCCCATTTCTGCTTTACTGTTGGACACCAGATCTTGCTTTCCTCCATTCACCTTTTCCCTCCTGTATTTCAGGTAACTTTAATCCAGAGATCCCCAAGTTGGAGAAGAGCATTAGTGGGACGAGCCCGAAGCGAGAACACTTACATTTGACGGTGGCCGTCTCTCTGCTCCTAATGACTCTCTTGGCGTCTTAGTTTTCTTGTTTCAGGCTGAAGACCTCGGAGAAATGAATGCAATCTCCACATTCAGAACTCTGTAAGGACTGTGCAGGTTGGGGAGCGGCTGATGGGAGGAGGAGCAGCGTCCTTAATCTCATTTATTTATTTTTTTTTTAACAAAAATCTTTTTTTTTTTTATTAAGACTGAACCTGCGGCACTAAAATCACAACCCTGACACTAGTGGACACTATCGAGGTCTTGTGATTTCTTGAATAATATCATTGAGCAGACAGGACCAAGGAGCTGCTGCCTAGAGCTTGTGATCCACAGGGCCCTGCTCTGCCCCGGCCCACAACATACAACTGGCGGCCACACCTATGGGCTGTTATTACTTGAGTGCCTATGCCCGTTAGGCATTGAGCACCCGGCGGTCGGCTGCAGGGAGCGATCAGCTGATCACCCGGCGGCCGGCTACTGGGAGCGATCAGCTGATCACCCGGCTGCCGGCAAGTGACAGCGCTCAGCTGATCACCGGCGGTCGGCTGCAGGGAGCGATCAGCTGATCACCCGGCGGCCGGCTACTGGGAGCGATCAGCTGATCACCCGGCGGCCGGCTGCAGATCAGCTGATCGTTCACAATAGTCTGCCGCTGGTAAAACTGTAAAAAAAAAAAAAAAAAAAAAAAAATCAAAACGAATTGCGTTGTTTTGCAGCATCCGTTGCATCCGTTACACAACGCAATGCAACGGATACCGTTCAACGCAAGTGTGAAACTAGCCTTAGACTGAACCTGCGGCACTAAAATCACAACCCTGACACTAGTGGACACTATCGAGGTCTTGTGATTTCTTGAATAATATCATTGAGCAGACAGGACCAAGGAGCTGCTGCCTAGAGCTTGTGATCCACAGGGCCCTGCTCTGCCCCGGCCCACAACATACAACTGGCGGCCACACCTATGGGCTGTTATTACTTGAGTGCCTATGCCCGTTAGGTTCCTGCGAGGATAGGATGCACGCCGAGTGCAGGACCTTGGGCTGACAACAGACCATCGTTTTAGTCAGCCTTACAATCCCCTGAGTTGGTTTTTTCCATTCCTCCTGGACATGTTGCACTTTGGTTCTTTTCTGGATGCCCTTGTGATATCTTGCCCAGATTACCGCCAGCCTCATGGATTTTCCTGGCCAAGTGCATTGAGCACAGTAGCAGAACCCTTTACCAAATGTTTGGCTCTAACACTTTCTGGTGCCATATTGTGTACTTTTCCTTCCCAAGGTCCTCAGACACCTTATATCAATAAGCCAACCTGATTCAATGGATGATAAAACTGCAAAACACCGGAAGAGGTGGAAGTACCAGACCTGCAGTGATGGCCACTGCTCCTTCTGGATGTCCAGGCTCAGAATTAGGATTAGCTTCCAGGCTTCTGTGGGTCCAGGACTAGCAATGGACAGTCATTAAACCAATGTTCCCTATGTGAGATGTAGCAGAGCCTGGACGCAGCAGACAGAGCGCCCTCAGCTGGTCACAGCTCCACGACAACTGTCCCACAACTCTACAGAGATGAGAGGAAATTGCACTAAATTACCCCAGACCCCTCCACCGGGGACATCCACTGCTCGATAGTCAATACCCTGGGAATTCTTGATGGACAGCTGGGGAACCAGCGCATCCGTAATACAGCAGGACCCCACTGTACAGAGCCGAACGGGGAGAGCAGCATGCAGGAGACAGAATGGCGTTGTAAATACATATCTATCTATATTTTATGTATACCATCCCTGTGATGACGTATACATTGTCCCTTCTGACTGAACTGTAAATTCAAATGTTGTCTTCTATGAAGGCAAGTCTCCACCTATGCAATGCACAGACACTTTGAGAATAAATATCAGACTGACCTTTTTATGAACGGCATCGGCTGTGATTTTCATATAATGCTGTAAACCTAGAAAATGAATAAAAGAATAAACCTGACTAGTCACTTGTACTTGCAGGGGAGGGTGAGGAACAAGGTGCAAGTACCAGCCCGACATCAACCCTGTCCTCACCCGTGGCTCAATGTTGGCTTATACCCAACACCTCAACGGTCTCCGCTCACCTCTCATCAGGAATACCCAATACTTCCCTGGTCCCCGCTCACCTCTTGTCGGAATACCCAACACCTCCACGGTGCCCGCTCGTCGGGAATACCCATCATGGCCACGGCTCTCGTCGGAAATACCAAACACCTTCACGGCCACGGCTCTCCTCTCGTCGGGAATACCCAACACCTCCACTGCTACGGCTCTCCTCTCGTCGGGAATACCCAACACCTCGACTGCCACCATGCCTCCACTGTATTCTTCTTGCCATATCCATGGTCCTCGTGTCCCTCTCGCCTAGAACACCCGACACATGCGAGGTCCCCCTGCTCCACTCGCCTAGAACACCCCACACATGCGAGGTCCCCCTGCTCCACTCGCCTAGAACACCCCACACATGCGAGGTCCCCCTGCTCCACTCGCCTAGAACACCCCACACATGCGAGGTCCCTCTGCTCATGTGCAATACATGACATCTATTATCCCAGCACCTTTGTTCGTCTAGGGTACACAACACTTCAATGGGAGCATGGATGGTTCTTGCACCCCTCTCACCTGCCATAACACTTAGGGTAAATCTATATATTGTGTTCCTTTTTCCTGTAATGACTTCTGGTGTAAATCTATGTATTCCTCTATCCTATATTATCACAAATTTGAGGTAAACAGATGGTCCTCATGTTGCACTGCCTTTCACACCTGTACACAACCTCTGCCTGCGCTCTCGCTCCCAGGTCAGGAATTTCAATGCTGCCTCCTTCCACCCACAGTCTGGGAAAATCTGATGCCCTCACTTCTCTTAAAAAGCTGATAAACTGCGCCCTTCATTCACCTCAGTATGTTCGGGACCTGCATGATCTCTGTCTACTGCAGCCGTAGCTGAAGTGACCAGTAGAGGGCACCATGATCAGTCTACTGCAGGAGGTGTCACCAGCAGAGGGCACCATAGTCTGTCTACTGCATACCGTGTTTCCCCGAAAATAAGACATCCCCCGAAAATAAGACATAGCAGGAGTATTCAGGGATGCTTTAATATAAGACATCCCCTGAAAATAAAACTTGCTGAGGTCAAAAATGAAGTGTCATGCAGCGGTGAAAGAGTTAAAGACACTGCAGGACACTTCATTATAGGCAGCGGACACCCCCAGAAGAGAGAAGACAGAAGAAAGAAGACCCCCGATCATACTCACAAGACGCCGACCGGGAGCAGGTGAGCGCATCAAGGTCCTGCAGCTGCGGAACACACACACACACACGCACATAAGAACAGACACACACACATCAGATCACACTCACTCTCACACACACATCAGATCACATCCACACACTCACAACATCCAGCGATATCGCTTGCTTCTCGGCGGCGATACTCTGCGTGCAGTGACCTTCCAAGACCTGCAGGAGGATCACATGGCCGGAAGCATGTGGTATCTCTGGATGTTGTGATTGTGTAAGCGTGTATGTGCGATATCGTCAATGTGTGTGTAAGTGTATGCGATCGGATGTGTGCGTGTATGCTGTCTGATGTGTGAGTGTGTGAGTGTATGCGATCGGATCGGTGAGTGTCGGCAGAGGAGCACGGCGTGCAGTACAGCTACTGGGATCGTGGGGTGGGTGGGAAGAAGTGGGGTGGGTGTGTGTTTGTGTGTGAGTGAGTGTGACCTGATGTGTGTGTTTGTGAGATCTGATGTCAGCCAGACGCAGGGGAGCACAGCTGCAGAGAGATCACAGGGAGAAGTGTGTGCGTGTGTGTGTGTGTGTGTGTGTGTGAGAGAGATCTGATGTCAGTCAGACGCAGGGGAGCACAGCTGCAGGGAGGTGTGTGTGTGTGTGTGTGTGTGTTCGTTCTGATGTCAGCCAGACGCAGGGGAGGCGTGCAGCATATCTGATGGGAGATCACAGAAGGATCTGGGAGCCATACAGACGCCCTGGTCTGGTAAGTATGACGATCCTGGGATGGGAGGGGTCTGCTTTATGTGGGGGATAAACTTACCCCCAACCATGTCTCCTCGAGAATAAGACACCCCCCTGAAAATAAGACATAGTGCTTTTTTGAGGGCAAAAAAAAAATATAGGACAGTGTGTCTTATTTTCGGGGAAACGGTAGTAGCTAATATCACCAGCAGAGGGCACAGTTATCTGTCTACTGTAGCAGTAGCTGATATCACCAGCAGAGGGCACAATGATCTGTCTACTGTAGCAGTAGTTGTCACCGACAGATGGCACAATGATCGGTCTACTGTAGCAATAGCTGATGTCACCAGCAGAAGGCACCATGAATTTGTCTACTGCAGCAGTAGCTGATGTCATCAGCAGAGGGCACCGTGATCTGTCTGCTGTAGCATGAAGTGTCACCAGCAGAGGGCACCATGATTTCAGTCTGCAGCAGTAGCTGATGTCACAAGTAGAGGGCACCGTGATCTCAGTCTGCTGTAGCACGAAGTGTCACCAGCAGGGGGCACCATGATTTGTCTACTGCAGGAATAGCAATAGCTGATGTCACCAGCAGAGGGCACCATTATTTGTCTACTGCAGCAGTAGCTGATGTCATCAGCAGAGGGCACCATGATCTCAGTCTACTGTTGTAGTTGTCACCAGCAGAGGGCACCATGCTGTAGCAGTAGAGGGCACAATGATCCGAGTCTAGTGCAGCAGTAGTTTGTCACCAGCAGAGAGACCATGATTTGAGTTTACTGTAGGTGTAACCAGCAGACGGGTGGAATGATCATGGTTGCAGGGATTGTGATTTGAGCCTAGGAGTGCAGAGGTCCCGCCGACCTCAACGCCTGCTTCAGCTGGATGTGTATCTCCGGGCCCATCGGGTCCCTACGCTGTAAACTGCGGCGGTGTTGAGGCGAACATGTATGCCGACTGCTTAAGAAGATGAATATTCACTGCTCTCCACGCCCTTAATCCCGCCCACATCTTTTCACTGAAGCTGAGGTGGGCGGTATTATGGGCGTGTAGAACAGTGAATATTCATTTTATTTACTAGCCGCATATGTGATCACCAAGTCGCCGGCTTCCTGCAGCTGCGGGGCGATCGTCTGCTGCTATTGAAGAGAACGATTTCACTGCTCTGCACACCCATAATCCCAGGCGTGTGGGGAAGTGAATGTGCCAACAGCTGACGCAGGTGCAAGTGACGTCATGTGCTGCGCCACGAACACACTGAAGTCAGTTCCCAAGCATGCCATTATTAAAGGAGGAGATCTAGGGGAGGTGAATATACCGTGTTTCCCCGAAAATAAGACCTCTTTCGACAATAAGGCCTAGCAGGAGTTTTCAGGGAGGCTTAAATATAAGACATCCCCTGAAGATAAGACTTAGCCGCGGTGCAATAATGAAGTGTCCGTGCAGCAGTAAAAAAAAAAGTTAAAGAATCCTGCAAGACACTTCATTAAAGACAGCGGACACCCACTAAAGAAAGAAGAGTGAAGACACCCCCCACCCCCACCCCCCCGATCATACTCACCAGACGCCAATTGGGAGCAGGGGAGCGCATCAAGGTCCTGCGGTGGAACATACACATCAGATCACATACACTTACTACAGATCACATCCATGTACTCGCGATATCGTTTGCTTCTCGGCGCGTAAGGACCTGCAACACTGTGCAGTGAGCTTCCAGAACCTTGCATCACATGGCCAGAAGCACGTGGTATCTCTGGATGTTGTGTGTGCGCGCAATTGTACTGGTATGTGCGATTTCGTGAGTGTGTGTATGCGATCGGATGTGTGAGTTTATGCTGTCTCGTGTGCGTGTCGGCAAGAGGCAGAGGAGGACGGCGTGCTGCACAACTGCCTGGAGCCCCACCGGAGATCACAGGGAGGAATGATGTGAAATCTGGTTTTGTGTGTGTGTGTGTGTGTCTGTCATTCAGATGCATGGGAGGACAACGTGCTGCACAGAGATCACAGGGAGGAGTGATATGGAATCTGATGTGTCTATATGAGTGTGCGATCTGATGTGTGTGTGTGTGTGTGTGTGTCTGTCATTCAGATGCATGGGAGGACAACGTGCTGCACAGAGATCACAGGGAGAAGTGATATGGAATCTGACGTGTCTATATGAGTGTGCGATCTGATGTGTGTGTGTGTGTGTGTGTCTCTGTCATTCAGATGCATGGGAGGACAACGTGCTGCACAGAGATCACAGGGAGGAGTGATATGGAATCTGACGTGTCTATATGAGTGTGCGATCTGATGTGTGTGTGTGTGTGTGTCTCTGTCATTCAGATGCATGGGAGGACAACGTGCTGCACAGAGATCACAGGGAGGAGTGATATGGAATCTGACGTGTCTATATGAGTGTGTGATCTGATGTGTGTGTGTGTGTGAAGCCCCACAAGTGCAGTGTCGGTGCATTACCTTCAGGGACTCCACTCGGCTGGATCTTGTCACAGGTAGGGAATCTTCAGTTTTGATCGTGACGCCACTCTCAGTATTGCGGTCAGTGGGGACCGCCACTGCAGGTTAAGGGTCGCCTGGGGCTGATGGTGTGTGCAGTTAGTTGGAATAGCCTCCTGAGAGTGAGGCAAGCCCCAGGGCCCTGTGTAAGTTTGTAGTACCACAAGTCGCAGAATGACCACACAGGCAGGATGTCTTTTAGGGTTTTTACTCACATTTGATGGCAGGGTGAGTAACCCGGGCGTAGCTGGGATGAACCAGATGGGAACCAGGTATCCTTCAGGCTGACTTTATGAGGGTGACTACTGACTCGCCTTCCTTAGCCCTTGGTGGTTTGGGGTGACCCCGACTTTTAGTCCCTATGGGGGTCGCCCAGGGAAGATGCTGCAGCCTCTCTCCCCCTTTTGTTTGCCGTTTGCTTGTTCCCCGGACCAGGCCACTCCAGCTTCTTGCCTCCTGTGACCTATGGGCCCTCACTGCGGTTACGTGGCTGCGGCTTTTGTGGTGTTGTGGTGTGGGCTTTGAGAGCCCCACACCGGCAGGTTTAGCAGAAGAAAGCTGGATCTATCTTCGCTTCGGGATCTGCCGCCCGGTTGGGCCTGGTGCTCTCTAGCAGTCTCCTTACTTCCCACTCCGTTGCACTCTCTAGCTGAAGCTGGCTTTCAGGCAGCACTCCTAGTTGACCGTTCTCCCCCGTCTGTAGCCACTGCGCGGACGCTGTCAGATTGCACAGCTCCAGGGATCTGCTCCTCACTTGAGCTCCCTGGACTCTACACTCCACTGGCTCACTGCTCCTCCTCTCCTGTTCTTGCCTACGCCACCTAGCAACCAGACTCTCTTACCACACCCCTTGAGAGGAGATGGAGGCTTTTGGCCCCCTCCACTATTCCAGTGAAGGTCAAGGCTTTGCCCCCTCCTGGGACCCCCCAGGGGTCCTCTCAAAGGTACATGTGTGATACCTGATCACTATGCGCCTGTGTTCCACACCCCAGTCAGCCTTCTGGATTACCTGTATTGTACTGTCCCCAGCATGGGTGCAGTACTCAGTGGTGCCTGACCAGGTCAGGGGCGCCACATTCCCCCTTAGTTATCACCAGCACGTCCTCGGGCTGCAAGACAACATTTTAAAATGCATAAAACATTAAAACATGTAAAACATTTTTAAAAGCACCAGGTACCATACATCACCACCCTCCACCCACAAGTCCGTTAACCCACCCAAAACCCTTTCACGTTGGCCGCGACTTCAGCCACTTCTGGCAGGATGTAGAGGCGGCTTACATGGGCTGGTGGTTTCAGGGTATACCTGGCCTGGTGGATCCGCGCCTTCAGCCTCTTCTGGCAGGATGCAGAGGCGGCCTCCACAGTTGGTGCTGACCAGGTACCCTCTTTGTGGTGGTGAGCCAAGGCCCCATAAACAGGCGTGCTCTCTGGTTGCAGGTGAGCCAAGGCCCTATATACGGACGGGCTCCTCCTGGTTGCAGACGAGCCAAGCCCCTAAACAGGCTGACTCTGGTGGCGGTGGTGCCCTCTGGTGTAACTATTTACACTGCGAGAGTTTGTGGCTATAGCCAGTTCATAGCCTTAAGGTTTATGGTTTTTCTCACAATAGTTTTTGTGGGCACATGCTTAAACGTTGCAAAACAAACTTTCAAAACTTCAACTGGTAACTTCTTACTTTACTTTTACTTTACTCCTCTTTACCAGGGCTTGGGCCTGCTGGGCTGCGGCACCTGTTGCTTTCTGGCTCTTTGTCGTCGTCTGTGGTTGTTTCCTCTGTAGGTTCCTTGTCTTTTCTCTCTTGATCTTCATCTGTGTCTCTATCTCTGTCTTTTCTTTCCTCTTTGGGACATGGTGCTACGTCTAAGGCATAGTAGCCCCTTTCTCCTTGATGCAAGGTGAACTGTACTGCGTCTCCAATTTTCAAATTTCTGCCTGAATGTCCTCTGGGCAGGTGGGCTTGAACATCTCTCCGATTCACAAATATGCCCTCTTTTATTCCTCTTGCTACAATAAAGCCGTATCCGCTTTTCAAATTGAAGTCCTCTACTACTCCTCTGTAAAGGGGTCCTCTGACCTGGGCTCTGGACCTTCTCAGTAATCTTTTCTCCTGTAGGTCTCTGGCTGCAACTTCTCTCTGCTCTGGAGACTGTGGTGTTGGAGGATACTCTGCTCTGCTGCGCCGTGTCTTGCGGGCTGGGTTCTGCTGGGTGCAGCTCACAAACTCCCAGGTAAGGCTTTTGGGCAGTTCTTCATCTGCAGACGGTGTCAAATCCTCTTCATCCCAGCGGGAATAGGGCAACATCTCCGGTTCTGAGTATAGATCCACTGCTGGTGGCTCCGGAGTCAGCTCCTCAGCTTCCTGGCCTCCTCTCCCCCTTAGTTCTTCTTGGCACTCCTTTGGTGGCAGTGCTGGGGATGGGCTTTCTTCAGCTGGTCTGGGCGGTGGACTCTCTGGCGCGACTGCAGGGGTTGCCTGAATCTCCTTGGGGGTATGCGGAGGGAGCAGATACCGATCCACCATCTCTTGTGGGAACTGGGCCTCTAGATCAGCCTTCAGCTTCCAGTATTCGGGGTCCTCTCCTATCAGGGTCTTCCTAGCAGGGACCTCTCTGGACTGGGGAGCGGTGTCTGCTCTGGCCTTGCAGGCCGGGGTAAATGATGAGGTAATCTCTTGGCGGGCCGCGCCTGGCATGGCGGCGGCCTGGTCTTGGCGGGCCGCGCCCTGGATGGCGGCGGCCTGGTCTTGGCGGGCCGCGCCCTGGATGGCGGCGGCCTGGTCTTGGCGGGCCGCGCCCTGGATGGCGGCGGCCTGGTCTTGGCGGGCCGCGCCCTGGATGGCGGCGGCCTGGTCTTGGCGGGCCGCGCCCTGGATGGCGGCGGCCTGGATCGGCGTCTCAGCTGCGATGGGATCTGTGCAGGCTGGGCTGGACGTCGCTGCAGCAGTCTGGGCTTGGCGGGCCGCGCCTGGCGTGGCTGCGGCCTGGTTCAGCACCTCACTTGCGGCGCGGACGAGCGTTGCTGCGGCGGTGGGGTCTCGACGGGCCGGGCCTAGCAGGGCGGCGGCCTGAGTCAGCGTCACACCTGCGGCGCGGATGAGGGTCGCAGTGGCAGCCGGTTCTTTGCGGGCCGGACTGGGCGTTGCTGCAGGGACCGGGTCTTGGTGGGCCGAGCAGGGCATCGCTGCGGCGGCCGGGGCTTGGCGGGCCGCACCTGGCGTGGCTGCGGCCTGCTTCAGCGTCGCCGCACCGGACGCCTCTTCGGGGACCGCGGGCGTGGCAGCCGGGGTCGGGGCGCTTGCGCTGGCCGGGGCATCACTCGACTCACCCACCGGTGGCAGCATCGGGGTCTGCGTCATCGCCGTCCTGTCTGGCACTCGGCGCGTGGCTCTCCTTTCATAGGCCCGAACCGCGGCAGCCATCTCCAGCAGGTCCATTCGCTCTTCTCTAATCTGCTCCACGACCCGGTTCTCCAGTCGGTCGCAGAACTGGGCCAGCTCCCGATACCACCAGGCAGCGGAGCCCGGTTCTGGATTTCTGCGGTCAGACGCCATTTCTTCTGCGCCGTCTTCTGCACGACTCTCCAGCTGTGGACTCGCCGTTGCCTCCGATAACAAGCTGTTCAGTTTTTGCTCTGCTTCTTTCAGCAGCTCCTCTCCCAGCAGCAGGCCTGTGGCTCTCTTTCCTTCCCGCCGTCTCTGGACGCTTCCACTCTCATAGCTGGCAAGCTCCGAACTCTGCAGGGGATCTCTGGGTAGCCACACCTCTTCGTGGGCGGTAACTTCTTCCAGCGCGGGCTGCTGTTGTTTTTCAGCGCGCTTTTCATGGTGGCAATATGGCGGCGCTTCCAATTTTTCAAGCGGACCGCCCAGGCACATGGTCACCTGTCTGGACAGGTCTAGTCCTTATCCTGTTCGTGACGCCAGATGTGAAGCCCCACAAGTGCAGTGTCGGTGCATTACCTTCAGGGACTCCACTCGGCTGGATCTTGTCACAGGTAGGGAATCTTCAGTTTTGATCGTGACGCCACTCTCAGTATTGCGGTCAGTGGGGACCGCCACTGCAGGTTAAGGGTCGCCTGGGGCTGATGGTGTGTGCAGTTAGTTGGAATAGCCTCCTGAGAGTGAGGCAAGCCCCAGGGCCCTGTGTAAGTTTGTAGTACCACAAGTCGCAGAATGACCACACAGGCAGGATGTCTTTTAGGGTTTTTACTCACATTTGATGGCAGGGTGAGTAACCCGGGCGTAGCTGGGATGAACCAGATGGGAACCAGGTATCCTTCAGGCTGACTTTATGAGGGTGACTACTGACTCGCCTTCCTTAGCCCTTGGTGGTTTGGGGTGACCCCGACTTTTAGTCCCTATGGGGGTCGCCCAGGGAAGATGCTGCAGCCTCTCTCCCCCTTTTGTTTGCCGTTTGCTTGTTCCCCGGACCAGGCCACTCCAGCTTCTTGCCTCCTGTGACCTATGGGCCCTCACTGCGGTTACGTGGCTGCGGCTTTTGTGGTGTTGTGGTGTGGGCTTTGAGAGCCCCACACCGGCAGGTTTAGCAGAAGAAAGCTGGATCTATCTTCGCTTCGGGATCTGCCGCCCGGTTGGGCCTGGTGCTCTCTAGCAGTCTCCTTACTTCCCACTCCGTTGCACTCTCTAGCTGAAGCTGGCTTTCAGGCAGCACTCCTAGTTGACCGTTCTCCCCCGTCTGTAGCCACTGCGCGGACGCTGTCAGATTGCACAGCTCCAGGGATCTGCTCCTCACTTGAGCTCCCTGGACTCTACACTCCACTGGCTCACTGCTCCTCCTCTCCTGTTCTTGCCTACGCCACCTAGCAACCAGACTCTCTTACCACACCCCTTGAGAGGAGATGGAGGCTTTTGGCCCCCTCCACTATTCCAGTGAAGGTCAAGGCTTTGCCCCCTCCTGGGACCCCCCAGGGGTCCTCTCAAAGGTACATGTGTGAGACCTGATCACTATGCGCCTGTGTTCCACACCCCAGTCAGCCTTCTGGATTACCTGTATTGTACTGTCCCCAGCATGGGTGCAGTACTCAGTGGTGCCTGACCAGGTCAGGGGCGCCACATGCGTGTGTCTCTGTCATTCAGATGCATGGGAGGACAACGTGCTGCACAGAGATCACAGGGAGGAGTGATATGGAATCTGACGTGTCTATATGAGTGTGCGATCTGATGTGTGTGTGTGTGTGTGTCTCTGTCATTCAGATGCATGGGAGGACAACGTGCTGCACAGAGATCACAGGGAGGAGTGATATGGAATCTGACGTGTCTATATGAGTGTGCGATCTGATGTGTGTGTGTGTGTGTGTCTCGGCCAGATGCAGGGGAGGCGTGCAGCATACCTGCTGGGAACCACACAGACAACCAGGGCTGGTAAGTATGACGATCCTGGGAAGGGGAAGTCTGATCTTTGTGGGGGATAAACTTACCCCCAACCATGTCTCCTCAAGAATAAGACACCCCCTGAAAATAAGACAGTGGGTTTTTTGGGGCTAAAAAAAAATGTAAGACAGTGTCTTATTTTCGGGAAAACGGGGTAATTGGTAATTATTATTTTTTTTTTCTGCATGCGGCGTGATGGGGATCATATGTACCAGGATGGGGGCCATGTAGTATGATAGGGACATATATAGGAGGATGGGGAACAAAGATTCAAACATGGGCAAGTTGCTGAGGAAAAAAAAGCTTTCCCATGCTCTCATATCAAGGGAAAACTGGGCACTAATGAAACAGTGTATATCAGAGCATGGGAAAGCTGGGTGCTGAGGGAAAGATGTATAGCAGATCATGGGAAAGCTGGGTGCTGAGGGAAAAGATGTATAGCAGATCATGGGAAAGCTGGGTACTGAGGGAATGATTTATAGCAAGAGCATGGAAAAGCCGGGTACTGAGGGAAAAATGTATAGTAGAGCGTGGGAAGGCTGGAGGGAGCTGAAGGGCTAGATTTTCCACCGGGTCCCATTGAACAGCAGAGGGCGCTATTTCTGTTTACTGCAGCAGTAGAGTGCACAATGATCTGTATATTGCATCAGTAGCTAATATCACCAGTAGAGGGCACAATGATCTGTCTATTGCATCAGTAGCTAATATCACCAGTAGAGGGCACAATGATCTGTCTACTGTAGCAGAAGGTGTGACAAGCAGAGGGCACCATGATCTGTCCACTGCAGCAGTAGCTGATTTATCCAGCAGAGGGCACTATGAGCTGTCTATTGTAGCAGTAGATTATGTCCCCACCATAATCTGTATACGACCGCAGCAGATGCAGGTGTCATCAGTTGAGGGCATCATGCTTTTTGTCTACAATAGCAGTAGGTGTCACCAGCAGGGCGCACCATTCTAGCTGATATCGCCAGCAGAGGGCACCATGATCTCAGTTTACTGGAGCAGGAGCTGTTGTTTCCAGAAGAGGGATCATGATTTTGGTCTACTGCAGCAGTAGGTGTCACCAGTAGAGGGCACCATGAAATGTCTACTGCAGTCGTAGCTGAAGTCACCAGCAGAGGACACCTTGTCTCCTGAATCAGTACCTGTTGTAGCCAGCAGAGGGCATCATGCTCTAAGTCTGCTGCAGCAGTAGGTGTCACCAGCAGAGGTCACCAAAATATCAGTCTACTGCAGCAGTAGCTAAACTCACTGGAGAGGGCATCATAATCTTTCTACTGCAGCAGATCTCACTAGCAGAGGGCACTATATTATCAGTCAACTGCAGTCGTAGCTGAAGTCACTGGCAGAGGGCACCATGATGTCAGTCTACTGGAACAATAGATGTCACTAGCAGAGGGCACCATGATTGACGTCTGCTGAAGCAGTAGGTGTCACAAATAGAGGGCACCATGATATGTCTACTGTAGCAGTACCTGTTGTAGTGAAGAGGGCACCATTACCTTAGTTGATCTTTGCTTACTGCAGCAATAGGTTTCACCAGCAGAGGGCACCATGATGTCTGTCTGTTCAAGCAGGAGGTATTACCAGCAGAGGGCATCATGATCAGTCTACTGCGGCAGTAGGTGTCACCAGCAGAGGGCACCATGATCTGTCTGCTGCAGCAGTAGGTGTCACCAGCAGAGGGCACCATGATCAGTCTACTGCGGCAGTAGGTGTCACCAGCAGAGGGCACCATGATCTGTCTGCTGCAGCAGTAGGTGTCACCAGCAGAGGGCACCATTATCTCAGTCTACTGCGGCAGTAGGTGTCACCAGCAGAGGGCTTCATGATCTGCCTCCTGCAGCAATAGGTGTCACCAGCAGAGGGCACCATTATCTCAGTCTACTGTAACAGTAGGTGTCACCATGCCAGTCAATGCAGCGTCACTAGCGTGTACGCGTCCCGGTTACAGACATGTCTAGTGCGCATGACCAGAAGTGTCGGGACTTTCAGGTCAGCGTTCACCACGGACACAGGTACGCATGTCACCGCTGGTGACGCTGCATCCTTTTTCTAAAGATCTCCTTATGCTACTAGATATGGAGACGATTAGACAGGGATTAGTAATATGCACAGAACTGGTCGTGGTTCTGGGTGCATATTGGACCTGACAGATTCCCTTTTTAAAACACAAATTTTATTGCAGTTTTCAGAATCATTACAATATATCTAACATTTGAACAAGAATAAATTCACCTTACCAATTTACCCACCCTTGTCTTAACCCACCCTCTTTTATTCCCACTTTATCCCCCCCAACATTTTTAATACACAGAACACCAGGTATAAGTCGCGAAAGAACACACAGCTCCTCTATATTCTGATTCCCGTTTGAAGCCCTATTTCTCTGAAACCCTCGTCTCGCCCTACTGTTGTGTCTCTACTGCGTGTGTATTTTCAGCTTTCCCAATGTGCCTTGCAAGTCTCCCAGTAGATTCCGTATTAGTGAAAGGAGATACCACTTTCCATATTTCTGCAACTCCATACTGTTGTACTATAAATCTCTTCCATTTTTTAAAAAAGTTTCCCGTTAGTTCGTCGTTATTTCTTTCGGCTTCCAACTGTTCAATATTGAGCAGCTTTTTAATCTGATTGACCACCTCCTCCTCTGATGGAACAGATTCCTCGAGCCATCTGCGTAGTAGGGCCTTTTTCCCTATCATAGCAATATTATGGAAGAGTCTTGGAATCGTGGTCCCCCGTGTATCTCCTCCTCCTTCCTTTTCTTTAGTCCTGTGGTGGAAAATCCATAATAATGGGTCTAGTTCCATTTCCACTTCCCATACTTTTTCTATAAGTGTCTTCATTTTTCCCCAAAATTTCTGACTTTCTGAGCACTGCCAAATCCCGTGGTATAAGTCCGTTTTCGGCTGCTTACATTTGGGGCAATGTTCTATTTTATTCATCGTCTGCTTGGTGGGGATGTTAAAACCATAAATTGCTCTGTGCATTAATCTAAACTGTGTGTCCCTCCAGCCCTCATTAATCACCTCCTTCCTCATCCTCATCCATCCCTGCTGTATCTTTTCCCCTGCCTCTGTATCTTTTAGTTGTCGTGCCCATGCTCCCCAGACCTGGTCCGAGTGCAGTGGTACCAGTGCTGTTCTCAGATCTTTGTACAGGGAGGAGATAGTAATCTCCTGTTTATCCTTCATTATAAATTGGTCCATTTCATTCATTACCTGTTCTTTTCTAACATCCCTCAATAGTCCCATTATTCCCTTTTCCACCTGTTTGTATTGTATGATTTGGAATGGAGAAAGCCCGTACCTGTTCACCAACTCCTCAAGGGTCAACCACCTATGTTCAGTTTCATGGAGCAGATCCCTCACCCCACCGATCCCCTTATTTCTCCATTCTAGAAATAGTTTGTTTTCCCTCCCTGCTGGGAATTCCGGAAAATTCCAGATATTTAGGTATTTGGAGATTCGCCAGGACAGGTTAAACTTTTTCCTCACTGTTTTCCACGCCATTATCGTATCTCTACATACCAGGGAGTGCTTAATTTTCCTCGGAATATTGGCCAATGACGTGTGTAATATTGCCCCCAAGTCCCATGGTCTACAGTACTCACTTTCCAATTTTATGTAAGAATAGCTATTTGTCTTCCTCATCCAGTCTATTACGTGCCTCATCAAGCATGCAAGGTTGTAGCCTCTCACATTTGGCATCTTGATTCCTCTTCCAGTGGTAGCATTAGTTTTTCCGCCCTAATTCTTGGTCTTTTTCTCTTCCATAGGAAGCTTGTAAATGCTTTATTCAGTCTATTTACATCCGCATGCTTTAATAATATAGGGATAGTCTGCATTGGGTATAGCAGCTTCGAGAAACTTCATCATATTTAAGAGGTGGTTTTTACCTAGCAGGGATAGCGGCAGCCCCTCCCACATCTTATACCTAGCAGGGATAGCGGCAGCCCCTCCCACATCTTATACCTAGCAGGGATAGCGGCAGCCCCTCCCACATCTTATACCTAGCAGGGATAGCGGCAGCCCCTCCCACATCTTATACCTAGCAGGGATAGCGGCAGCCCCTCCCACATCTTATACCTAGCAGGGATAGCGGCAGCCCCTCCCACATCTTATACCTAGCAGGGATAGCGGCAGCCCCTCCCACATCTTATACCTAGCAGGGATAGCGGCAGCCCCTCCCACATCTTATACCTAGCAGGGATAGCGGCAGCCCCTCCCACATCTTATACCTAGCAGGGATAGCGGCAGCCCCTCCCACATCTTATACCTAGCAGGGATAGCGGCAGCCCCTCCCACATCTTATACCTACCAGGGATAGCGGCAGCCCCTCCCACATCTTATACCTAGCAGGGATAGCGGCAGCCCCTCCCACATCCTATACCTAGCAGGGATAGCGGCAGCCCCTCCCACATCTTATACCTAGCAGGGATAGCGGCAGCCCCTCCCACATCTTATACCTAGCAGGGATAGCGGCAGCCCCTCCCACATCTTATACCTAGCAGGGATAGCGGCAGCCCCTCCCACATCTTATACCTAGCAGGGATAGCGGCAGCCCCTCCCACATCTTATACCTACCAGGGATAGCGGCAGCCCCTCCCACATCTTATACCTAGCAGGGATAGCGGCAGCCCCTCCCACATCTTATGCCTAGCAGGGATAGCGGCAGCCCCTCCCACATCTTATACCTAGCAGGGATAGCGGCAGCCCCTCCCACATCTTTAGCTCTCGTTCTATCTTCTGTATCACCGGTTTGAAGTTTAATTTATAAATGGAGGCAGGCTGGCGTCCCATCTGGATCCCCAGGTATTTAAGGTGGGTTTTTGCTATCGGTATCCCACATATGTGATCCCCTATTCCATAGGTTTTCAGGGATGACATGGTTCGCTCATTCAGAAACAGTATTTCACATTTTGTCTTGTTCAATTTAAAACCTGCCATAGACCCAAATCTCTCTATCTGTTGTATTGTTTTTAAAAGGTCATTCTGTGGTCTATTCATGAATAATATGATATCGTCCGCGAACAGAGCTGAATGTACTTTTTCCGTTCCGATGTTTATGCCCTCAAAGCAATCTCCTCCATTGATCAGTTTTGATAATGGCTCAATGGCTAGATTGAACAAGAGAGGAGACAGCGGGCACCCCTGTCTCGTCCCTTTGGTCAAAGAGAAGGGTCGTGACAAAAATCTGGGTGTCGCCACTCTTGCCTGAGGGTTTGCATATAGTATACCTATAAATGTTCTGAATGCTCCCCTGAAGCCCATATTATCTAGGACTGTTTCCAGCCATGGCCACTGCACATTATCAAACGCTTTTTCAGCATCCAACGTGATCACTATGGGGAGATAAGGTATGCACACCAGTGACTATGTAAGGGGAATACATGAAATAGCAGAAACTGCTGTGTGAATACTGACTTGAAAAATCCAATAGCTATATGCAAGAGTGAAAATGTGAAAAATGGAATCTGCATTACTGCCATGAACATATGAATCAAGAGAAATTTAGCTACTGAATTGATCAATGCAATAGAGCCCCAACACTACGCCAAAGTATTTCTCTACGTTGGGGTCCCTAGCTTGTGTGTCTCCTCTCATGCAGTTAAAAAACCTACCGTGTATGGGAAGCTGAGACCCAGGCTATTTATGCGTATGTGTTAGGGCCAGGTGGACGGGCAGACCCAGGAGGTGGATCCACTGGGCCGAACACCTTAATGAAGGCAAGGGGTCCGGTAGCCGGAGCACTACGGGTAGCAGGACAGTCCGTGCAAAAGAGTGGAATGGAGAAGTCCCTGGGACCACGGAGTCACTGATGGTAGTCCGGGTGACGGAGCTCAGGTTCGGAGGCCGAGATGTTGTCAGGCAGAGTCCGGAACCGATGGAGCGAGAGGACGGGTCACCACAGGGATCAGAGATGGTACGGACTGACGGGATGGCAGATAGTCAGCGTTCGGGGTTCGGGAATCGGCAGGACCGGATGGCGAGGCAGGAGCGGCTCTAGAAGAGAGATAGGTAAGTATATCACAGAGACACAAGGAGACCTGACTCCTAGCTTAGGAAACACGAAGAACAGGCCCCGCCCACTTGGACATTAAACCCCTTTATACCCTGTACCTGTGTGTTCAATTTCCTGTCAGTGGACGCTGGCCCTTTAAGAGAGGGTCAATGACCGCGCGTGCGCCCTAATGCACATGCGCGAGGCCCGGGTGCCAGAAGCCAGGGCAGGGAGCGGTGTATAGGAAGCAGGGGAGCCGGCCTGGAGCAGGGCTGCCGACGGGCGCCGGGAGCGGGAACCGGGCCGCCTGGGGACAGCAGGTGATGGAGGCTGGAGACCGTGGAGCGGGGGATGTCTGACAGAGGAGCCGGGGAGCGAAGCAGGGAAGCCGGGGAGCGTGGCAGGTGAGCCGGGGAGCAGAGCAGGGGACCCGGAGAGCGTGACATTATGATATGGATTGGCAATAGGTGTGGTTGGGGAGGGTTCACAAACGAAAAAATACTAACAAATAGGAATAACGTTTGGAACACCATTCTAAGTCTGAACTGGGTGCAAAAACCTAAAAAAAATCACTATGGGGAGATAAGGTATGCACACCAGTGACTATGTAAGGGGAATACATGAAATAGCAGAAACTGCTGTGTGAATACTGACTTGAAAAATCCAATAGCTATATGCAAGAGTGAATATGTGAAAAATGGAATCTGCATTACTGCCATGAACATATGAATCTGTGGGGCATATCAGTAATATTGAGCTGGATGCACCCTGACTGCTGAGCCCGGTCTGAAGGGGTTAATTCCTCCTTCCCATGCCCGAACCGTCCGCCCCCTTGTCGGTGTCCAATCCCAGTGTTTTCTCCTCCTCCAGTTTCCCATATAAAATCCCCCTATTTCCTGGTTTCGGTCTCTCCTCATCCGTGAGACCTTGAAGCTGCTGTGCTGCTGGTACCCCGGACACAGCAGCCTCTGGTGAGAGATGGCCGACGCGCTTGCCGCTGCGATCAGGGACAGGATCGGGAGGGAAGGGGACGCATGGCTTACCTCCATCCTAGCTGAGATGCGTCCTCTCCCTCCTGAGGCTCGGGCGGTTATCTCCGGCGGCAGGCGATCCGCTCGGCGTACACGCCCGCCGGAGCGCCTGAGTCCATCCACAGTGACGTCACGGGGCATGCGCACTCGTGCGCGCGCCTCGCGACAAGCTTCGCCCACTTCCTCCCAGCTCCTGACCGCGGCTGCTGCACGCCGACTCTGTCCCTCCGGTAACGCGGACCCGCGGTCGGCAGCTGTTAACCCCCCCCACCCTGAACCACCACTATTCCACTTGCCACCAACTATGGGAGGACATCACAGCTGCAGCTCCTCATCCATAGAGGAGACTGCAGACGCTGTGCCCCCACTGCCTCCTCCCCCTCCCACCCAGCCTTCACAAACAGTGCAGGCAAATATTGTTTCAAGCCAACCTGCTTTATGTGCTGGGGCAGTAATAAGCCCTTCAGCACACACCAGATGCTGGTCTTGCCACCCATGATGCAGGGATCTGCGGGTGTGCAGCCAGCTGTGTCTGCCCACCCCCCATCTGATCTGTTCCCACTAGTCCACACGTCACAGGCCCCCATGATTGCCCTGGAACAGATGAATGCTGAAGCTCTGGCCCGCGGTCGTAGCCGCCGCGGCCGCCGCGAACGCTCAGCAACACATTCATCTGCGTCATCGCACACCCCCGAGCGATACGAGCGCCCTGCTAGGTCGCATGGAACACATAGCCATTCCCGCCGTTCCAGGTCCTCTCAGAGGAGCCGCCGCTCTCGCTCATCGAGGTGGCGCTCTCCTTCCGCCTCATCAGATTCTTCTGACGCCTCCGTCGTGCCTCATGGGCATCATCGCCGACGTCACCATCACCCGCAGAGGGAGTCGGGTCCTCCCACAGCACGTTCACAGCCCGTGGAATTCGTTGATCCACCGCTGGAGCCTTATGTCGCCCCTATTCAAGATGCTGGTGAGTACCACTATTCTGGGGCATGGGGGGATGGTGCGGGTATGTCAGCAGCCCTTTGTTAAAAATATACTCTTAAATATATTTTTCTTCAAATACGTAAAAGCGCATGAAAGAAAGGACTTCAAAAATGTAAAAAATAAATGTATTTTATCTATTTAAAAATGGTTGCCAGGGTTCAGTTACAGAAAGGAAAAATAATATACTTTGTTAGCTTACGCAAAGAGAGTTCATTTAGTCCATACTGATCAATGGGAAATCTTCACCCATCTCTCTTTGGGTTCTGAATGGCAAGTCAGCATGTGTTCATCTTGCAGCCTGGAAGCATTCTGACAGCAGGCGACGTGCAGGAGCGAGCGAGTAGCCCCCTCCATCGTGTGTTATATACCAACTGTTCAGTCCATATAGGGTGTTTTAGTTGAATATAGTTCCATATGACATAATCTTCTAGAAGCTTCTAGAAGATTTATATATATCCTTCCATGTCAGTACTCAAGTATATTCAATATGGATATTTTAATACTTATTCCTTATAAAAACTTAATTAATGACCTATGTCCTCCAACATAAACAGAACTGTGAACTTATATGTCCTACTATAAAATATTTGATAACTAGATGTATTAATTTTAATGTTTTTACAAACCCCCCTTGAAGCGGGTGAAGTAACCCCGAAAATTAATTAATACATCATTAAAATAACAAATCTTCTTTCCTTATTTGGCAATAATGGATTAATATCAATAATAATGATGAATAATAATTAATTTGCATTATTCATGTTGTAAGTTCAATAATATAATAATGTGGATTCCTGTTATGATAGGCCGTGACTGATCAATCATATAAAAATATATAACTATACTTCGCTAGACCTAAAAAGAAATGCAAAAAACAAATCCGGTCACCATATGATGTCCTCTGAGTTGATGTCTTCTTATCTCCGATGTAATCTGGCATAAACACAGTCTCTTAGAAATAAATATTTTGATAAAAAAAAATGAATGGTTACCAATTTAATACAGTCCCGTATTGCGTTTATCATCGTTAGATCAAAGTCCATAAACTTTATTCTTTATTATTACAAAGTCCATAGCCAATGTTGATAAACCACAGTTCATGAGTGTAGAAGAATAACAAAAGTCTTTGATGTCTATGCAGTGTAATTTACATTAGTCACCTTTATCCTCCATGCTGCCTGTTGTCAAATCCTGGAACAGATGTTAAGATGTTCTTGGTCAGCACGACAGGGGTTAACTTTAGCACGTCATTGTTCTTCTTAGTATCTGTAGGGAGGTCTTAATGCACAGACCATGTGTCATTGTCCATCCTTGAACCATAGGACCACTGTGTTTCTGAGGTGCAAACACGGTAAGTGTATTTTGTATGTAACACAGTCTTATTTGAGACGTTACCTTTTGGACCTTTTTGCAAAATCCCTTTTAACTTTAGGAAAATTATAAAGTCTTTTTTTTTTATCTTCTGTAATCTTGATTGAAGACTTCAGTCCCTAATCTAAATACCAAATATGGCAATAACTATCACTAATAAATGTCACAGCGTATCATAACTCTAATACTATAATACCATGTCATTATTATTATCGTAAAAGTATTAATATAATTGATACTTAGAATGATGTAATAATACTGCATAATGGTATAGACAATAGTATTCTCATGTAATGACCTTTTTTATCATTGGTGTATTACCCTTCCAAACCCATAGGTGGCAATGTGTTGAATGTAACCAAAATATAATATAAAATATGAAACAATATAATGTGTACCTATAACATGTATCATATTATAAATATGAAAGGCAACAATGTGGCTTATTTAGTTAGATCATTTGTAAAATTATAAACCAAAGCAAATAACCTTTTAGAAAAGACTGGATGATTCCATCAAAACACAATAATAACCATTATAAATTATTATTGATTAAAAATATAATATAAATATTATTTGTAAATATTGGAAGGTAAACCTAGATGTACCTCGATCTTCCATCTTTATTACTCTAATTTAATTTATTTGATTTGTCTATTATTTATTAAATAACCTACTATAAGAAAATGTGTAACTATAAGTAATATTTCATCCTTATTGTGTTAACATACTAATATAAAAATAATGTATTACCAGGAAGTAGACAATTGTATATATTGATGAAGGAAGTATTCTTTTCTTCCAAAAAGTGGAACTTTTCCCTTTTAATATGATTCATATTTAATAAAGTAATATTCTTATATTAGATATTACTGAACTAAATATTGAAGCGTTTTCTCAATTGAGATATTTAAAATTTGAAGAAAAAATAAAAATTGTAGAATTAAGATTTTGATTAAAAATGTGAATATTAAATAATAATTGATATAAAAAATAGGAATAAAAGGAAAAATGAAAATCGGAATAAAAATAAAAATTGAAATAACAATAAAGCCTTCTATGTATATAACACCTATGTCTTTAATAATACATAACCTTAATGTTACCAGTATCTTATAGGATTTCCATACCTATCATATCAGTAACCTATAAAAATAATTAAGTCATGTAACGTTGCAAATAATACTCTTCTCTTAGTATATAAATGCATTATGATATACTTCAAATATATTTTTTATTCCCAATTCTTCCTTTGTACTTGAAATATTAATTATTAAGGTATCCTGTGAACACATATATTTATCAAATATAAATGTGTGATTGAGACCAAACCTTTCCCTTTCAATATCATGAAATATGATATTATAAAAATTAATATGTCAAGATTAAATTAAATTAAAATTTATGTTGTATATCTTCAAGACCATATTATAAATATCACTTCCATATTTGAAAAGAAAAATGATTACCAATCTATGTATCAATAAAAGAAGTGACTAACACAAAAGATCCTAACATCTCTATATTAAAGAAATATGTCTAAGAATAAGATATATTCAGTATAAATTCCTCCATTTATACTTATGTACTATAACTTATTTATTCTATTAGTATACATACATATATTATAACCTCGAAGTTAAAACAAAAATTCCCTTTTTTTTTTTTTCCCCTGGATCCAAGTACTTGACATCTACAGCTGCTCAGACAATCAATCATTCATAGACACATCTATGCACACAAGACTGCCATGGTTCTTTAACATATATCCACATAGAAACTGACAGACACATATCCCTTTTTTTCCAATTATTCTATGCGCATTTCAAAAATGATGTTACTAATTTGAAGTACTTCTTGAAAAATACAAATTCCAATGTATTACATACTGTACATTTGACCATAGAACAAACATTTATTATTAGCTTAGTAATTCAAAAGTCACATGCTCTGGTTACGTGCAAGGAACACCATTCCAAAACAGCAAGCAGTTTTACTACACTCCAAAGCTCAGATTACATTTCTAATAACTCTAAAGAAGATATATATTCATAAAAGAAACGTTCAAGTAATAGTTCTCTGGCAATTGGTACCTGAGAAAATAATAATTATTATTAATCATACTTTCGCGATTAACCTTACACAATAAGATATATGTTACCTGATTGAGGACAAGAACAAATGTATAAATAAAAAATTAATACTTCATCAATCTGCTTTACTGATAAATTCTGAGGGAAATAAAAGAATAAAATTATTATCATATTTATGATAAAAATGAAACACTTAGAATCTGTTACTTTCTCTTATTATTTCATTTTAAATATTATTATTCATATACAGAGATCAAATTATTAATTTATAACATTAAACTATCATTTTACTAAATGAAACTATGACCTTGATTTACTATCACTACCTTTAATATATATATATATGCATGGATTCACTGTATATGAATAATCATATTTATCAAACAATAAAATTAATTTACCCAGAAATCCACTTTATTTAGCTGAAGACCAAACCTAAATTTTTCTTCAAAGATTCGATTTATTAGATTCATTTTAAACTTATAGGAATCTCTGAACTTATGTAATTCAAGTTTGTCCCTTAAATGAGAAAGAATGTCTCCCAGCTGTCGCTGGCTATCAAATTCTAACCCAGGGAAAGAATCTGCACAAGACACCTGTTTCTGTCTTTCAAAGCTTTTACTCATCATTTGTCTGGGATCCTCAATCCCAGTGACCAATCCCTCCACTGGAGACAAGGGTTTTTCCTGTGGAAAAAGATTTTTAGATGATAATAATTGGGATGGATTGTATGGTTTATAACACGTATGCATTTTCCTCCGAATTTCATATATCCTGTCACAGAAATATCTGGATCTGGGAGACACTGTTGGTTTTTCACAGAAACTCTCCCTTTTTCGTGTTAGTTTTTCAGAATTAATTAATTTCTGTTTTGATTGACTTTTTCTAACAAAATCGATAAATGTCGTACGTTCGAATAGGGACTTTTTATTTAATGCCACCGCACAAGCTGCATTATCAAGGAAATTAAATTTCTTGATGAATAAATGTATCATTCCATCCAATCTGACATTTGGAATGACCGCCCTATACAAACGTTCAAAAACGGACATAAATGAGAACATACTCTCATTCTGTTCAATTTGTAATTCCTTTAACATCTTATAATTTGGATCAGATTCATTCCTTGCACAGAAGATGAGATTTTTCAGCCTTATGATATCGTTATCATTTGAACAATCAGATGTCTCATTGTCAGAAGACTTTTTTAATGCCAATTGTCTAAAGAAATGCTGAGGTATCCACATACGGAATAACTGATTCGTCTCACTATTGGTTAAATTTAACTTCTCGACGGAACTTTCAAATATCTCTGAATTTCTGCAAACATGTATTTTAGGATTATATGCGGGAATTAATTTGCATATGTCCAATAGACTCTTTCTAAGTTTAATTCCTAACTTCATCTGTTCCATTTTTTTAAACTGATCGTCGCCATTTTCTCTCTGCACGTGTCCTTCTCTGACAGCTTTCTGCACATGTCCCACTCTGGCTCCTCCCCCTTCTGGCTTCACTACGTCATTTCCTGCTTCTTTCTCAGTATGTTGAAAGTCACCTTGATTAGGTAGCATGTGTCTGTCGCCATTATCAAGATTCTGATTTGAATTACAGTCTAAATCTGACTTATAATTTCCAACATTACAGTCAGAATTCACAATATTACTGACTGACATTCCAAGTTCTAAGCAGTCTTTGGATTTCTCTGTCACTGACTCTCCTGACAATTCAGGTTGTCTATTTCCACCATTTTTACATTTTTCTACGATTAACTTGTGAAAATCATAGACTAAATGACAGACATTTCTGATCTTCTGTTTCTCTCTATTAAAAGACCTTGCACATTCTATACGTGAATTCTCAAGTTCACACTCCCCATAAAAGCGCAACCAAATCTCTTCCACATTAGAAATATCTGAATAAGTGAACTGAATTTTACTTTGCTTAACATATGAAGAGATAAAATCCATTTTCTTACCTGAAATGATCAGATGATCTCATGGATGATCCTCTAAGACTTGGTTCACCTTGTTCAACACATCCAATACTTCTTATGGACTGACTTTATCTTTCTTGCTCAAAAATACGTCAAAAGTTAACTTCTGTGGCTTTATAAAGTCTTTAAAGTTCATTTAAAAAAACTTTCATGCAACTTGACTTATACGTATTCGGTATTTCCTAGGTTCTGCGTGATTTTTATAAATTGTCGATTCCCTATCACTTTGCAGGAAGCATATGTCCAGTCCCCCCTTATGCAAAGTGAAGGAAGAAGCACAAAAATGAAAAAAAAACACGAATGACTGAGCTCGCCAAAATGTTAAAAATATACTCTTAAATATATTTTTCTTCAAATACGTAAAAGCGCATGAAAGAAAGGACTTCAAAAATGTAAAAAATAAATGTATTTTATCTATTTAAAAATGGTTGCCAGGGTTCAGTTACAGAAAGGAAAAATAATATACTTTGTTAGCTTACGCAAAGAGAGTTCATTTAGTCCATACTGATCAATGGGAAATCTTCACCCATCTCTCTTTGGGTTCTGAATGGCAAGTCAGCATGTGTTCATCTTGCAGCCTGGAAGCATTCTGACAGCAGGCGACGTGCAGGAGCGAGCGAGTAGCCCCCTCCATCGTGTGTTATATACCAACTGTTCAGTCCATATAGGGTGTTTTAGTTGAATATAGTTCCATATGACATAATCTTCTAGAAGCTTCTAGAAGATTTATATATATCCTTCCATGTCAGTACTCAAGTATATTCAATATGGATATTTTAATACTTATTCCTTATAAAAACTTAATTAGTAACCTATGTCCTCCAACATAAACAGAACTGTGAACTTATATGTCCTACTATAAAATATTTGATAACTAGATGTATTAATTTTAATGTTTTTACACCCTTAAAGCACTTTTAGCAAATTTACAGCCTGCGGCGGGGGGAAAAATACTAGTTAACCCTTCATTTAATACTCAAATTTCAAAACAACCTGACCCACCCCCCTCCCTCCTTCCCCCCCCTCCTCGAGCGGATATTCACAGATACGCTTTCTTCTGCGGCGGTACCCCTTTGGGATCCCACTTGAGCGAGGAGACTGTTCAAAAAATATGGGCCAATGACTATATTGATATATGGTCCTTGGTTTCCACCGATCAACATACAGTTGATAAAGAGCGGCGATCGGCGGATCGTCCTTTTGAAAGGAGGCCAAAAGTAGCCAGGTCTATTAACAACTGGCTGCAAGCATTTTGTGTTATGGGATGCGTAATGGGTCAGAAGCACCCCGAGCGCTGTTCCGAGATGTTCATTTATCTCGACACCATATACAATTCTTACAAGTCGCACGGGGGATCTGCCTGGTGGCGTTACGACGATGATTTTCGTCGTCGTTTAGCC
This sequence comes from Anomaloglossus baeobatrachus, assembly GCF_048569485.1. Taxonomy (NCBI): domain Eukaryota; kingdom Metazoa; phylum Chordata; class Amphibia; order Anura; family Aromobatidae; genus Anomaloglossus; species Anomaloglossus baeobatrachus. The sequence goes on along the minus strand of NC_134364.1, from coordinate 138,535,305 downwards.
CTCCAACCCCAGCTAGGCTGGGGGGTCAAAGCCACGGACACATGGCTGCGACTGATGCTGGCCCAGAAGGCTTATCAGCCCTTTCATTCAGCGGCCCCTAGCACCACCGCTGGCTCCGGCTCAGTGGCCGTTCGTAGACCCGGCACGTGCTGGTCATTCAATGAAGGCCACTGTCGTTTCTTTGGCCTCTGTAAATTCAAGCACGAGTGCTCCGCCTGAGGTGGACCTCATACCGCAGCCAAGTGTACCCGTCCATCCGCAAAATTGCCTGCAAAAACATCCAGCATGCCGGATAAGGACGCCAGTGAGCGTCCTCGCGATGGGGCCGTGGCTCGACCAGTACCCCAATAAAGAGGCGGCGGCCCAGCTGCGTTTTGGTTTTACTTTCGTTTTTTTCATCCCTTTTAATTTTTTTAGGGACCCCTCGTTTGCTCAGAAGCTAAAATCGGCTACTGAGTTTCATGATGTGTTACTACAGAAGTTGGAAAGCGAATTGTCAGAAGGCAGGATTCGAGGCCCATTTTCTTCACCCCCCTTTTTCAACTTGAGGGTTTCTCCTTTGGGTGTTGTTCCCAAAAAGGAACCGGGCAAATTTCGCCTGATTCAGCATTTGTCCTACCCCAAAGGATCATCAGTGAATGATGGTGTCAGGTTTCCAGGTTTTCCAGTTCTCTTTTGAATGAGCTTGCCCTCGGTTAACATGGAGTTTACTGTTCTGTTGCCCTACTTCCTGTCCAGCTGCTTAAAAGGCCGCCTCTAAGCCTAGTCCAGTGCCTGAGTATACTGCTTGCTGTGTGCTCCTGCTAATCCTGATTACCTTTGGATCCTCCTAAAGACTACCGACCGACCGACTCTGGACCTTACCCGGTTTCTCAAAGCTGTGCCCGGATTCCTTCTGCCATCTTCGGTCAGCACTCTGCCCGGTTCTCTCTGGTTCGTAACCACTCTGGACAATCATCCCGTACGGACACTCCTGGACTTTTACCGCTTGCCCCTTGTGTCCCGGCTGCTGCGCATTTAGGCCTTCCGGGGTGATTGCCGGACAGTCCCTGTATAGGGGTTCGCTCTGGTGGTCTCCCTGGGGGAGTCCGGTGCGTGGCCCCGGGAATTCCCTTCGCTCCGTTTTCGGGAAGGTATTTGTGTATTTGTACCGCTGTGTTTTCCGTTGTGTATCTACCGTGGTTACATATTATAAAATATCTTGTACCAAGAACTCGTCTCTGATTGTCATTGCCCTACGCTATCGAAATCCTCAGAACATATATAAGTATTACATTATACCCAGGCCATAAGAGGATTTCGCTGGGGCAATGACCGAGACACGAGTAGACCAGCTCTTCTCCATGATTAACTCCCTGCAGCAGGAGATGGAGGCGGTGCAGAATAAACTTAGAGATGTGGAGGCACAGCTGGGCCATGATCACCAGGTACTGGGGCCGGCTATACAGGATTTGCAAGTCAGAGTGGAGGCTCAGGAAGCCGTCCCCACTACGTCCGTATCAGCTGCCGGTATGCCTAGGTTACCCCCATTCCGTTTCAATGGTGATCGTAGTCAGTTCCGTGGATTTGTTAACCAATGTATACTGTTTTTCGATGTACATTCTGATTATTACCGTTCTGATCGGTCAAAGGTGTTATGTATCATCATGTTATTAACCTCACGAGCACTGGCTTGGGCTAATCCCATGATAGAGAATCGGGACATCCGTTTGAATCACCTGGATGACTTTCTGAACGCAATGGCGCAAATGTTTGATGATCAGAATCGCCGTGCTACCGCTGAAGCGGCTCTCCTTTCCTTACGTCAGGGAAAGCGTTCTGTCGTTGAATACGCCACTGAGTTCAAGAGGTTAGTGGTAGACACCGATTGGGGAAACAATGCCTTATTGTCTGTTTTCAGAAAAGGTTTGTCCGGTACCATCAAGGACGAGTTAGCCCGTTCCGAATCTCCAGGGGATTTTGAACTGTTTCTCCAGCACTGTGTGCGCATTGATACCCGTTTGACGGAACGTAGACAGGAAAAATGGGCAGCTGTAAACCGTGTAAACAATATTGCGTTTCCTTCCAGAGAACCCGCTCTCAGGACGCCACGGGAGGCCGAGGACGTACCTATGCAAGTGGACTCTCTGCAAAAACGAGAGACCAACGAACGTCGTGAACACCGGCTCCGTGAGCGTTTGTGCTTCTATTGCGGTCAATCGGACCATTTCTTGATCGACTGCCCGAAACGTCCAAATCGCCCAAATAAGGTATTGGCAGCCATGGCCGAGTGTGACAACACGGACGCAGAGTCCGATATCTCTGAGGCAAGTGGACACTTGGATGCGGTATTTCCCTTGACGGTAATGTCCACCTCACCAAAGGACTCAGAGGGGAAATACACCCATTGCTCACTCCCCATTCAGATCCGTTGGGAGGGACAGCTAATTCCTACCTCAGCAATGATAGACTCTGGGGCAGGGGGAAATTTCATGGACTCTTCCTTTGCCAGGAAACACGGTATCCGGACTCAGCAAAGATCCTCACCGGTTACCATGGAGACGGTAGACGGATCCCCGTTAATCTCTGGACCAGTGGATCGGGAAACAGTACCGCTCGAATGCGTGATGAAGCCAGGTCAGCAGGGGACCCTTGTTTTCATGATAATTTCTTCTCCTCATTTTCCGGTTATTCTAGGTATCCCGTGGCTACGGTCTACAAATCCCGTCATCGATTGGGAGACTAAAGAAATATCCTTCCCACCGCAGAGTGGTCCGACCATTTGTCCAACTATTCCGGTTCCAGTAACATCAAATACGGAGGGCACTGTACAGGTACCTGTTTTACCCCCGGTTTACCGTGACTTCGCTGATATATGCGACAAAAGAAAAGCTGATCGGCTTCCCCCGCATAGACCGTATGATTGCCCCATAGACTTACTCCCAGGGGCGGAGATTCCGTTTGGTCATGTCTACCCGTTGGCGGCACCTGAGCTAGAAGCACTAAAAGAGTATATTGATGAAAGCCTAGCCAAGGGATTTATTCGTCCGTCTACCTCACCCGCAGGGGCACCCATCTTTTTCGTGAAAAAGAAGGAGGGGACTCTGAGACCCTGTATTGACTACCGGGAACTGAATAAGATAACCATCCGGAACCGGTATCCGTTACCGTTGATTCCTGAGCTATTGGAGAGGGTCCAACAGGCAAAAATATTCACCAAATTAGACCTCCGTGGGGCATATAATCTGCTTCGTATACGTCCCGGAGACGAGTGGAAGACCGCGTTCCGATGTCGGTACGGACATTTTGAGTACCTAGTGATGCCTTTTGGACTTTGTAACGCTCCCGCGGCATTTCAACATCTGGTTAACGATATTTTTAGGGATATCATGGACCAATTCATGGTGATCTATCTGGACGATATCCTAATCTTTTCTGATTCTCTACAGGAACACCAGGAGCACGTTAAGACCGTACTTACCCGTCTGAGGGAGAACCACCTGTACATTAAACTGGAGAAATGCGAGTTCCACTGCTCACAAATACAATTCTTAGGTTATGTCATCTCTCCTCAGGGACTGAACATGGAATCTAGCAAGATACAAGCCATTCTAGACTGGCCGGAACCGGGAAACATCAAAGAGGTACAACGCTTTGTCGGTTTTGCCAACTTTTACCGACGCTTTATCCGTAACTTTTCAGAGATTGTTCGTCCCATCACTCTGTTAACCAAGAAAGGACAGAAGTTTGTGTGGTCCGCCCAGGCCCAGGAAGCATTCCATCGTCTCAAGGTATGTTTTACCTCAGCGCCAATATTAGTACATCCGAATCCCGCACTTCCCTTTATCGTGGAGGTCGACGCTTCCGACTATGCATTAGGGGCCATTCTTTCTCAAAGGACCGGGGACAAGAGTCTCTTGCATCCGTGTGCCTTCTTTTCCCGCCGGTTGTCCCCGGCAGAAAGGAACTATGACATTGCGGACAAGGAATTATTGGCGATTATTTCCGCTTTCAAGGAATGGAGACACCACTTACAGGGAGCCGAGCAGCAAGTGATAGTACTCACAGATCATCGTAATCTGGAATTTCTTAAGTCTGCCAGGTGCCTGTCTCCACGGCAAGCCCGTTGGAGCCTATTTCTTAACCAATTCAATTTTATCGTTACATACCGTCCAGGTTCACGTAATGGGAAAGCCGATGCCTTGTCCCGAATCCACGCCGTGGACTCCGTGCCTGGAACCCCGTCTCAGATTGTGTTATCGGATGCCAATTTCGTTGGAGTAATCCAGGACCAGGACTTGTGGAAGGACATCAAGCTGGCCTATGATGGTGACGTATTTCTTGCTGCCCCCCCGAAGGATGTAACGCTTGTTCTTCGGAATGGTGTGTGGTTGAGAGAACGACGCATTTATGTCCCGGAGGCCTTAAGACTTCGGGTTCTCAAATTGGTCCATGACTCCGTGTTGGCTGGTCATAGGGGGGTACTGAAGACGCAGGAATTTCTGAGCCGTTTTTTCTGGTGGCCTACCTGTTTAAAGGATGTGAAGGACTATGTCCACTCATGTGTGGTTTGTGCCCGGTGCAAGGTCCCTCGTGTGGCTCCTACGGGACTCCTCCAACCGTTACCCGTGCCATCTCGCCCTTGGGGGTCTATCTCCATGGATTTTATTGTGGAGTTGCCAGTCTCAGGCGGGCACAATACCATTTTAGTGGTGGTGGATCGATTGACTAAAGCTGCTCACTTCATTCCGTGTACCGGTCTTCCCTCAGCCGCAGAGACAGTGGATTTGGTTATCCAGAACGTATTCCGATTGCATGGGGTACCAGACGAGATCATCTCTGACCGGGGCGTGCAGTTCACGTCTAGATTCTGGAAGGGGTTTTGTACGGCACTCCAGATTGATGTCTGTTTGTCTTCTGCATACCATCCTCAGACAAATGGGCAGACCGAACGGACGAATCAAACCCTGGAACAATACCTTCGATGTTATGTCAGCCATCTCCAAGACGATTGGTTGAAGATGCTTCCGTTGGCGGAGTTCTCATATAACAACACTCAGAGCAGCTCCACTAAGGTAACGCCCTTTTTCGCTAACCTGGGTTACCATCCGACTGTTTTGCCTAGGTCACCGGTTGCGGTTTCGGTGCCAGCGGTGGAGGACAGATTGACGGAACTACGACAAAATCTGGAGGTTTTAAAGGACACTGTGGCTACGGCCCAGGAGCGTTACAAGAGGTCGGCAGACACTCACCGGAAACCGGCACCCATGTACAAGGTAGGGGACTCTGTATGGTTATCCACCAAAAACCTAAGATTGGGTGTTCCTTCGCAGAAGCTGGGACAAAAATTCATCGGTCCGTTTAAGATCACCGGGATCGTGAGCCCTGTGGCCTGTCGGCTACGGTTACCGCACCATCTAAAGGTACACCCGGTCTTTCATGTGTCTCTCCTCAAACCCGTTTCCCCTAATACGTTTCATGGTCGTGTTGTGCCTCCTCCTCCGCCTGTGATGGTCGACGGCGAGGAACAGTTCGTGGTTGAGGACATTATTGACTCCCGGCTCCATCGTCGTCGGCTTCAGTATCTGGTACGTTGGCAGGGGTACGCCCCCGAGGACGATTCCTGGGAACCGGTGGGTAACATTCGGGCACCCCGGAAGATTGCTCAGTTTCATCGGCGGTACCCGGACAAGCCAGGCCCTGATCCGTCCTGAGGCCGTCTCTGGGGGGGGGAGTAATGTCAGGTTTCCAGGTTTTCCAGTTCTCTTTTGAATGAGCTTGCCCTCGGTTAACATGGAGTTTACTGTTCTGTTGCCCTACTTCCTGTCCAGCTGCTTAAAAGGCCGCCTCTAAGCCTAGTCCAGTGCCTGAGTATACTGCTTGCTGTGTGCTCCTGCTAATCCTGATTACCTTTGGATCCTCCTAAAGACTACCGACCGACCGACTCTGGACCTTACCCGGTTTCTCAAAGCTGTGCCCGGATTCCTTCTGCCATCTTCGGTCAGCACTCTGCCCGGTTCTCTCTGGTTCGTAACCACTCTGGACAATCATCCCGTACGGACACTCCTGGACTTTTACCGCTTGCCCCTTGTGTCCCGGCTGCTGCGCATTTAGGCCTTCCGGGGTGATTGCCGGACAGTCCCTGTATAGGGGTTCGCTCTGGTGGTCTCCCTGGGGGAGTCCGGTGCGTGGCCCCGGGAATTCCCTTCGCTCCGTTTTCGGGAAGGTATTTGTGTATTTGTACCGCTGTGTTTTCCGTTGTGTATCTACCGTGGTTACATATTATAAAATATCTTGTACCAAGAACTCGTCTCTGATTGTCATTGCCCTACGCTATCGAAATCCTCAGAACATATATAAGTATTACAGATGGCATATCTGATGCGGATGCCACCGTGACTTACGTGTCTTTTGATAGAGCGGTTTCGCTAGTTCGACAGGCCGGAAGGGGCGCGTTGTTGGCAAAATCTGACATTGAGTCGGCCTTTCGCCTCCTCCCCGTTCACCCCGACTGTCACCATTTACTGGGATGGTTTGTTGATGGCTCTTATTATTACGACACGTGCCTGCCCATGGGCTGTTCGATTTCCTGCTATTATTTTGAACTTTTCAGTTCATTTTTGGAGTGGGTGGTGAGATGGGAGTCTGGCTCCCATTCCATCACTCACTACTTGGATGATTTTCTTTTTGAAGGACCAGGTGATTCCTCACACTGTCAATTTTTGTTGGATAATTTCTGCCGGCTCATGGAAAAATTTGGCGTCCCCTTATCACAAGGAAAAACAGTTGATCCGGTTTCAACGCTATCCTTCTTGGGGATTGAAATCGATTCTGAGGCCATGATTTTTCGCCTCCCATCTGACAAAGTTTCTGCATTACTTTCATTGCTCAAGGGTTTTCGTTCAGTTCGTAGCGTTACTTTACGCCAAATGCAATCTTTACTGGGCCTTCTGGTGTTTGCATGCCGTGTCATGCCTATGGGACGTATTTTTTCTCGACGCCTGGCCCTCGCCACCAGGGGTGTCAGGCTCCCCCACCACCGGATTCAGATCTCGGCACCGCTGCGCGCTGATTTGATTGTTTGGACTGAGTTTATCTCTCAGTACAACGGTCATACATGCTTTCAGGAGGAGGAAATAACTAATGAGGAGCTATCCCTTTTCTCTGATGCCTCTGGGTCACTTGGTTTTGGAGTGATTTTTGATGACCAGTGGTGTGCTGAACGATGGCCAGATTCCTGGCATGCCTTAGGCTGGGTTTCCAACTTAACCTTGCTTGAGCTTTTTCCCATAGTGGCGGCTGTCGCTATTTGGGGAACTGTTCTACGGAATAAGCACATTTTGTTTTGGACTGACAATATGAAAATTTCTTTTTTTTTACTTATATATTCTAATATATAATAAAATATAAATTTGTGTTTTAAAAAGGGAACCTGTCAGGTCCAATATGCACCCAGAACCACGACCAGTTCTGTGCATATTACTAATCCCTGTCTAATCGTCCCCATATCTAGTAGCATAAAGAGATCTTTAGAAAAAGGATGCAGCGTCACCAGCGGTGACATGCGTACCTGTGTCCGTGGTGAACGCTGACCTGAAAGTCCCGACACTTCTGGTCATGCGCACTAGACATGTCTGTAACCGGGACGCGTACACGCTAGTGACGCTGCATTGACTGGCATGGTGACACCTACTGCTACAGTAGACTGAGATCATGGTGCCCTCTGCTGGTGACACCTATTGCTGCAGGAGGCAGATCATGAAGCCCTCTGCTGGTGACACCTACTGCTGCAGCAGACAGATCATGGTGCCCTCTGCTGGTGACACCTACTGCCGCAGTAGACTGATCATGATGCCCTCTGCTGGTAATACCTCCTGCTTGAACAGACAGACATCATGGTGCCCTCTGCTGGTGAAACCTATTGCTGCAGTAAGCAAAGAACAACTAAGGTCATGGTGCCCTCTTCACTACAACAGGTACTGCTACAGTAGACATATCATGGTGCCCTCTATTTGTGACACCTACTGCTTCAGCAGACGTCAATCATGGTGCCCTCTGCTAGTGACATCTATTGTTCCAGTAGACTGACATCATGGTGCCCTCTGCCAGTGACTTCAGCTACGACTGCAGTTGACTGATAATATGGTGCCCTCTGCTAGTGAGATCTGCTACTGCTGCAGTAGAAAGATTATGATGCCCTCTCCAGTGAGTTTAGCTACTGCTGCAGTAGACTGATATTTTGGTGACCTCTGCTGGTGACACCTACTGCTGCAGCAGACTTAGAGCATGATGCCCTCTGCTGGCTACAACAGGTACTGATTCAGGAGACAAGGTGTCCTCTGCTGGTGACTTCAGCTACGACTGCAGTAGACATTTCATGGTGCCCTCTACTGGTGACACCTACTGCTGCAGTAGACCAAAATCATGATCCCTCTTCTGGAAACAACAGCTCCTGCTCTAGTAAACTGAGATCATGTTGCCCTCTGCTGGCGATATCAGCTAGAATGGTGCGCCCTGCTGGTGACACCTACTGCTATTGTAGACAAAAAGCATGATGCCCTCAACTGATGACACCTGCATCTGCTGCGGTCGTATACAGATTATGGTGGCGACATAATCTACTGCTACAATAGACAGCTCATAGTGCCCTCTGCTGGATAAATCAGCTACTGCTGCAGTGGACAGATCATGGTGCCCTCTGCTTGTCACACCTTCTGCTACAGTAGACAGATCATTGTGCCCTCTACTGGTGATATTAGCTACTGATGCAATAGACAGATCATTGTGCACTCTATTGCTGCAGTAAACAGAAATAGCGCCCTCTGCTGTTCAATGGGACCCGGTGGAAAATGTAGCCCTTCAGCTGCCTCCAGCCTTCCCACGCTCTACTATACATTTTTCCCTCAGTACCCGGCTTTTCCATGCTCTTGCTATAAATCGTTCCCTCAGTACCCAGCTTTCCCATGATCTGCTATACATCTTTTCCCTCAGCACCCAGCTTTCCCATGATCTTCTATACATCTTTCCCTCAGCACCCAGCTTTCCCATGCTCTGATATACACTGTTTCATCAGTGCCCAGTTTTCCCTTGATATGAGAGCATGGGAAAGCTTTTTTTTCCTCAGCAACTTGCCCATGTTTGAATCTTTGTTCCCCATCCTCCTATATATGTCCCTATCATACTACATGGCCCCCATCCTGGTACATATGATCCCCATCACGCCGCATGCAGAAAAAAAAAATAATAATTACCAATTACCCCGTTTTCCCGAAAATAAGACACTGTCTTACATTTTTTTTTAGCCCCAAAAAACCCACTGTCTTATTTTCAGGGGGTGTCTTATTCTTGAGGAGACATGGTTGGGGGTAAGTTTATCCCCCACAAAGATCAGACTTCCCCTTCCCAGGATCGTCATACTTACCAGCCCTGGTTGTCTGTGTGGTTCCCAGCAGGTATGCTGCACGCCTCCCCTGCATCTGGCCGAGACACACACACACACACACACACACATCAGATCGCACACTCATATAGACACGTCAGATTCCATATCACTCCTCCCTGTGATCTCTGTGCAGCACGTTGTCCTCCCATGCATCTGAATGACAGAGACACACACACACACATCAGATCGCACACTCATATAGACACGTCAGATTCCATATCACTCCTCCCTGTGATCTCTGTGCAGCACGTTGTCCTCCCATGCATCTGAATGACAGAGACACACACACACACACACAAAACCAGATTTCACATCATTCCTCCCTGTGATCTCCGGTGGGGCTCCAGGCAGTTGTGCAGCACGCCGTCCTCCTCTGCCTCTTGCCGACACGCACACGAGACAGCATAAACTCACACATCCGATCGCATACACACACTCACGAAATCGCACATACCAGTACAATTGCGCGCACACACAACATCCAGAGATACCACGTGCTTCTGGCCATGTGATGCAAGGTTCTGGAAGCTCACTGCACAGTGTTGCAGGTCCTTACGCGCCGAGAAGCAAATGATATCGCGAGTACATGGATGCGATCTGTAGTAAGTGTATGTGATCTGATGTGTATGTTCCACCGCAGGACCTTGATGCGCTCCCCTGCTCCCAATTGGCGTCTGGTGAGTATGATCGGGGGGGGGGTGTGTGTCTTCACTCTTCTTTCTTTAGTGGGTGTCCGCTGTCTTTAATGAAGTGTCTTGCAGGATTCTTTAACTTTTTTTTTTACTGCTGCACGGACACTTTATTATTGCACCGCAGCTAGGTCTTATCTTCAGGGGATGTCTTATATTTAAGCCTCCCTGAAAACTCCTGCTAGGCCTTATTGTCGAAAGAGGTCTTATTTTCGGGGAAACACGGTATATTCACCTCCCCTAGATCTCCCCTAGATCTCCTCTAATAATGGCATGCTTGGGAACTGACTTCAGTGTGTTCGTGGCGCAGCACATGACGTCACTTGCACCTGCGTCAGCTGTTGGCACATTCACTTCCCCACACGCCTGGGATTATGGGTGTGCAGAGCAGTGAAATCGTTCTCTTCAATAGCAGCAGACGATCGCCCCGCAGCTGCAGGAAGCCGGCGACTTGGTGATCACATATGCGGCTAGTAAATAAAATGAATATTCACTGTTCTACACGCCCATAATACCGCCCACCTCAGCTTCAGTGAAAAGATGTGGGCGGGATTAAGGGCGTGGAGAGCAGTGAATATTCATCTTCTTAAGCAGTCGGCATACATGTTCGCCTCAACACAGCCGCAGTTTACAGCGTAGGGACCCGATGGGCCCGGAGATACACATCCAGCTGAAGCAGGTGTTGAGGTCGGCGGGACCTCTGCACCCCTAGGCTCAAATCACAATCCCTGCAACCATGATCATTCCACCTGTCTGCTGGTTACACCTACAGTAAACTCAAATCATGGTCTCTCTGCTGGTGACAAACTACTGCTGCACTAGACTCGGATCATTGTGCCCTCTACTGGTGATACCTACTGCTACAGCATGGTGCCCTCTGCTGGTGACAACTATAACA
>NC_134364.1:138429297-138521797 GCF_048569485.1 Anomaloglossus baeobatrachus | reverse complement strand
ACAAAAACCAAACATTTTAAACAGTAGAGAAAACTTATACATAGACAACTCTCATAGAAAGAAACAAATGAAGAAAAACAAAAAACAAAAAAATAACATACTAATTGTGTATTGAAAAAGTTTACATCAACGTACGAATATCCGTTGATTCACAATTGATAATACAAATACTGGATGTGAGATACACCGGGATCAAACCCGGGGACGTGAGGGCGCAAAGGAATGTGCTTGATAAGTGTATGTAGGGTTAAATATCGAGGGGGAACACTTGTAATAGTGTGTGTCGCCACCCGGGAGTACATGGTTTTAATCAAAAAAAAGGGGGGGTTAAGAGTCACTATGACAGCACAGAAAGCAAGAGATGTCATGGAAGCGAGCAGACAAGCAAAAAAACCAGAAAATCGGGTAAAATCTCCTCTGGTTTTTTTGCTTGTCTGCTCGCTTCCATGATATCTCTTGCTTTTTGTGCTGTCATAGTGACTCTTAACCCCCCCTTTTTTTTGATTAAAACCATGTACTCCCGGGTGGCGACACACACTATTACAAGTGTTCCCCCTCGATATTTAACCCTACATACACTTATCAAGCACATTCCTTTGCGCCCTCACGTCCCCGGGTTTGATCCCGGTGTATCTCACATCCAGTATTTGTATTATCAATTGTGAATCAACGGATATTCGTACGTTGATGTAAACTTTTTCAATACACTATTAGTATGTTATTTTTTTGTTTTTTGTTTTTCTTCATTTGTTTCTTTCTATGAGAGTTGTCTATGTATAAGTTTTCTCTACTGTTTAAAATGTTTGGTTTTTGTATATATCCACAAAATCTGTTTAACACGTCATAACTGACAACGTGGCACCTCGTTCCCGCCTGTTTTTTTCTTTAGAGGGATGGCCCTATGACGTCACTATGACTATTTATTGTATGTCTGATCCTTTGTAAGACAGATTTGATGTTATTTGTACACTGACGGTCCTGAGGAAGGGAGCAGGTGCTCCTGAAACGCGTAGACCTGGATGAAAATAAAGTGACATTGGTCTGACTATCTGAACTAGTGATCCTTTGGCGCGGCATCAAACACCACTTCTATTGTCTTCCATTATTTTTCTAAGGCAGTGAAAAAGGTTAACTCTTTCCTCACAATCCCCCCTATTGGCGTGATTGATGGACAGGGGGCCATCGAGAAGCTGTGGACTATAGAGCGAGCAGGCTAGTCTCCAGATACTTTCTGAGTCGCGGGTTGCTCAGGGAGTGTCGTCTCACATCCGTCACCCAGGACTGCCTGCATGCCTCTCGATAGGAGTCTCATCATGATACGCCAAGGTGATTTCTAGAGGAAAGAGTAGAGAAGAGAAAAAAGGCATATTAGTGATTTCATACGGGTGCTGAATAATCATTGTATCTACATTGCTTCAAGCAGTGGGAAAACAAAGCCATTAGCAACTTGAACACTACATAAGCAACTAGTAAACAGAGTAAGGGTATGTTCACACGTTGCTTTTTTTTCAGCGCGGAAAAAAACGCACCCTCTGGCAGAGGGGAGAATTGTAAACAATGCTTTTTTGAGAAAAAGGCATCGAAAACGCATGCGTTTTTCATGCGTTTTTCATGCGTTTTTCATGCGTTTTTCATGCGTTTTTTTAGGTGCGTTTTTTAAGACTTGTCAGTGTTAATAAAGTTGGTTGAACACAGACCTTTGGAAAAAAAAACCTGTGATGTCATTTCCTTCTCCACATTCTGTTTGGATAAATGGGAGGGCTTGGAATGGAAGGAGCACCATTTGAATTTTGGAAAAGTTGAAATAAACTTCGCGCACCATGTCACATTAGCAGAGCCCCTTGGGTACCTATACGTCAGAAAACCCCCACAAGTGACCCCATTTTGGAATCTGCACCCCTCAAGGATTTTATTCAGGAGTATATTAAGCATTTTGAATCCACAGCTACTTCACCCAAAATGTTGCTGTAGCAACAATATTCTCACTTTTAGGCCCGTTTCACACGTCAGTGAAAAACAGTGACGTTTTTCACTGGCGTGTAAAACATGCACATGTCCCTCCGTGTGCCGTGAATCACGGCACACATGGGTTGTCTAAGTGCAATCCGGGCTCCGTTCTCCGTGGCCCGTGATTGCACTTAGAGATTAACTCACCTGTGCCCGCTCCCGCTCTCCATGGTGCTGATCGCTCACGCGGTGCAGCATCTGGCCGGCGCTGACCCCCGCAGCAGCTGCTTCCTGGTCGGCTGTGTCGCACATCATGAATATGTGCGACAATAATGAGCCGGCTCAGAAGCAGCAACCAGAACGGGCTGCAGAGGACATCGCTGGACGCCGGGTGAGTAAAAATGATTTTTATTTTACAAGCACTTTTTTTCTGGCACGTGTTTCACGGACCACACCACTGCGTGGTCCGTGGAACATCAGTGATGCCAGAAAAAAATGGACATGTCTCCGTGCGGCTATCACGCACACGCGGGTACGCCGCACGGAGACACGTGCAGTGAAAAATCACTGATGTGTGAGCAGACCCATTCATTATAATGGGTCTGTGTATGTCAGTGATTCTGGTACGTTTAAAAAAAAGCACAAACGTACCAGAATCACTGACGTGTGAAACAGGCCTAAGGCTATGTGGCCATGATCCAGCGACACGGCGTCCAGTACACAGTGTCAGCCTCCTGCAGAGATGTGAGTGTTGTCCACGGGAGAACGCAGCTGGCCATGCCCACGATTTGGGTTCAGGCTGCTGTGGAGCTCTATGCTACCTGCAGAGAACACTCTCGTCTCCGCAGCATAAATTGACATGCTGAGGCTCGGGAAGCTGCGCCACCGGTCGGTTTATGCTGCGGAGAAAAGAAGCACAGTGGGCATGAGATTTCTAAAAATCCTTCCACTGTGCTTCTACTGCACAACGCAGCGTCATGGACGCAGGGAAAACAATCTGCGCCCAAAACGCTGCAAACCCCGATTGTGGGCATCCAGCCTAAAAAGCGTCAATGGAGGTCAAATATATATACAACGTCCCACCCCCCCCTGCATATTCTAAGCTGGCACCTTTAGTACCTTTCATGTGGCACTAAAGGGTGCCTAGCCTAGTTTTTATCACAAAAACAAAAAAAAAAAATGGCGTGGGGTCCCCCCTATTTTTGATAGCCAGTCAGGGTAAAGCAGACAGCTGTAGCCTGCAAACCACAGCTGGCAGCTTCATCTTCTCTGGTGATCAATTTGGAGGGCTCCCCAGGTTTTTTTTTTTTATTTATAAATAAAAATAATAAAAAAAAAAATAACATGGGGTCCCCCCAAATTAGATCACCAGCCAAGGTGAAGCTGACAGCTGGGGTCTGGTATTCTCAGGGTGGGAAGAGCCATGGTTATTGGACTCTTCCCAGCCTAAAAATAGCAGGCCACAGCCGCCCCAGAAGTGGCGCATCCATTAGATGCGCCAATCCTGGCGCTTCGCCCCAACTCATCCCGCGCCCTGGTGGGTTGGCTAACGGGGTAATAAATGGGGTTGATACCAGATGTGTAATGTCACCTGGTATCAAGCCCAGCAATTAGTGATGTCACGGCGTCTATCAGACACCCGACATAACTAATTGACAGTAAACAAAAGCAAAAAAAGACAACAAAAATTTTTTTATTAGAAAAAACACTCCCCAAATCATTCCCTTGTTCTCCAATTTAATAAAAAAAATGGGTCCGCAGAAATCCATTTGGATGTCCCACGTCGGCTCTGGACCTTCTAGAATATGGGGGACACGTTCAGGGAACGTATCCCCCATTTTCTAGGAGGGCAGACCCTCCATTTGAGGAGAGTGGGTGCAAAAATCTGCACCCACTCTCCCCGGGTCACAGCTGCAGAGTGCCGAGCAGCCAGCACAGCTCACACTGAACACTGTGCTGGCTGTCAGCTGCTCTGCACATGTGACCGGCCGGCGTCTGCTGTGAAGGAGGAGGGGGCCGCGGGGGATCAGCGCTGCGACCGGACAGGTATGTATGACACCGGGGGGAATTGGGGTGAACGGGCAGGGCCTGGGGGGCATTTTTCTGTCGCATGTGTTATTGCACATGCGACAGAAATCATAGGAGCAGGGCGGCCGATGCGCTACTGTGCGCGCGGCCATGTTGGATTTTCGGGAGGGGGGTCGGGGGTCGGGGCGGGCACTTTGGCGACACCGGGGGCTTTGCCAGGAAGTGAGGTCAACAGGAAACCTCTTGACCTCACTTCCAGGTAAATGCCTGCGTTCTGGCGTGCCGACAAAGGCCGCGGACCGCAACAAAAAAGCAGCTCACTGCGGTGTAAATGCGTTCTGACCCCACATCATTGATTTCAATGGGGGAGAGAACGCAGCCACAACGCACAAAAGAAGTGACATGCTGCTTTTCTTTCCGCACCGATTTTTGGCATCCAAAACGCTGCGGAAAGAAACGCAGCGTGTGCACTGATTTTTCAGCTTTCCCATACACTTTGCTGGGAAAGCTGAACGCATGCAATTTGCCACTGAAACGCTGCGGTTCAAAACGCAGCGTTTCCGCGGTAAAAAACGCAACGTGTGCACACAGCCTAACACTTGGTGTCATTGACTGATAGTCTGTTGTAACAGCCTCCCCATTGAAACACTTCGTTTATTGGGACTGGTATGGCTAAGTATCGCATGGAAGAGGCTGTCACAAGTGCGTGTGTACATATCCAGCAGTCTGTGATCTCAAGGTTTTCAGCTAACACTTCATGATGGGTCTCAAATGAATTCTGCCGTGGTGTAGAAGGCCCCAAAAAGGGAGTACACATAGAAATACTTATCAGCAGTATTAGGCCTTCTTGCAGTGGCTGGCATGGACCCATATCGATCTCCCCTCAAGTTTGACGGAGGTTGGAGTGGTCAGCTGGACAGTCAAAGGCCCTTCGAATCGTGGCTCAAGGGTCTTTCTCACGTGCTTCTTTAGGTAGACCCGGTCACCAGGCTTTAGAGAGTGGGTTCCTGGAACGGCATCAGGATCAGGTAGAGAAGAGTAGACCCTTTGGTGGGTTTCAGTTAGTCTCTTCTGCAGGGAAACAACATAAGACGTTAGGCTATCACATTGCAGGTGTAACTCCTGCGGGAAGTAGCATCCTAATCTGGGTGCACTACCAAAGAGTATTTCAAAGGGTGAGAGCCTGTGCTTTCCCTGCGGGGTGGTCCTTACAGAGTAAAGAGCTATGGGGAGACATTCTGTCCATGGTCTACCAGTCTCCTCCACTGCCTTGGCTAGTTTGAGCTTTAGAGTGCCATTTAACCTTTCCACTTTCCCTGATGACTGTGGGTGGTAAGGCGTGTGTAAGGCTGACTGAATGCCTAACAGGGCACAGGTGTTCTGGAAAACTTGTCCAGTGAAATGAGTACCTCTGTCTGACTCTATGACTTCAGGGAGTCCAAACCGAGGCACCAGCTCACAGGCCAATTTCTTTGCTGTAATTCGGGCCGTGGCTGAGCTGACAGGGTAGGCCTCTGGCCATCCTGAGAACAGGTCTACACAGACAAGTACAAACTCGTAGATGCCATGATTTGGCAACTGTATATAGTCTATTTGTACTCTTTGAAATGGGGCAAACGTCTTTGGCATGTGTCTTTGCGGGGTTTTATTTAGCTGGCCTGGATTGTGTTGTTGACAGATGTGACAATCCTTTATTCTCTGGGAGGCGTATTGTCTGAAGCCGGGGGCTACCCAATATGGTTGCATCTGGTTCATGATTGAGTTTGTGCTACCGTGTGTGGGGTAGTGGAGTACTTGGAAAATGGCAGGGAACCAACTGCGTGGCAGGACGGGAAGTCCGTTTAGGCGCCAAATCCCCTCCACCTTTTCTGCCCCCTTCGCCCGCCATCCGGCCTTTTCTTCCTCAGAGGCGTTTTCTTGTGTCTCAAAGAGGTTCTGCATTTCTTCCTCCGTCGTTGACACTGTTTCCGTCTCCTTCAAAGGGAGTAAGGCGGCTTGTTTTGCTGTTTGATCGGCCAAGCGATTTCCCCTTGCCTCGGGTGTTTGAGCCTTGGTGTGGGCAGCAACCTTTATGATTGCTAGCTGTTTTGGTAT
This sequence comes from Anomaloglossus baeobatrachus, assembly GCF_048569485.1. NCBI lineage: Eukaryota > Metazoa > Chordata > Amphibia > Anura > Aromobatidae > Anomaloglossus > Anomaloglossus baeobatrachus. The sequence continues at coordinate 138,515,728 of NC_134364.1, read as the reverse complement.
CAAGGCTACTTCCATTAGTTTCTTCACTGAGGCTCCATGCCTGATGGGATTTCCTGTTGCTGTGAGGAATCCTCTTGTCTGCCAGATAGTGCCAAAATCGTGCACAATGCCGTGTGCATAGGCTGAGTCCGTGTAGATGTTCGCTGTTCGTTCTTCCAGAAACTCAATTGCCCAGATGAGAGCAAGAAGTTCTGCTTCTTGAGCAGATATGCGTGGAGGTAGCGGTTGTTTGGCTAGGACTGCATATAGAGTCACCACTGCAAATCCGGTGTGGAACTTGCCTGCTTCATCAGCGTATCTGCTACCATCCACAAAAAGTTCAAAGTCTGGATTTGTAAGCGGTGTTGCCTGAATATTGTGCAGGGGCTTTGCCTCATGTTCAATGAGTTCCTGACAATCATGATCAAATGGTGCGCTGGTACGTTTGTCACTCTCTTCTGTCCTCTCTTCTGTCCCCCCCTCTAAACTTGTAAAGATCAGCAGATCAGCAAGGTTTAGAATTGTAACTCGAGCAAATGAGATGTTGTTTGGGGGTAGCAACAGCGTGCACTGGAGTCTGACTTGTCTTGCCATGGAGAGGTGTTTCAGCTGCACTTGATTGAGAACAGCATAGATGTAATGGCTGGTAAGGATGGTAGTCGGGAAATCGAGTGAGATTTCAGATGCTTTCTGCAGTATGTTTGAAACTGCTGTAACAGCACGGACACAGGTTGGTGCTGCTTTTGTGACGTTGTCGAGTTGAGAGGAGTAGTACCCGATAATGTGATGTTTGTCCGTCTTCTGGGTGAGTACTCCCACGGCAAATCCTTGAAGCTCTGCTACGAACAGATTAAAGGTGAGATCATAGTTTGGTAGTGCCAGAGCAGATGCATCAATCACTAGTTCCTTGAGCTTTTGAAAGTTTTGTCGTGCTTCTTCTGTAAGGGAAAAAGGAACATTCTTTGTGCAATCATACAGCTGTTGCATGAGTAGTGACGCATTGGGAATCCACCGTCTGCATTTATCTCTGCTCGCTTTGCATCCTACTTCTGCCAGAAAGGTAAGCATTCGTCTTCACTAGGGCAGCACAGTAGTAAATCATCCACGTACTGGTAGATGTACTGCGAGAGGTAGCGGGAGGGGGGATTGTCTCAGCTGCGGTGGCGTAATTCCAGGCTTGACTGAAACTTTTACTATGGGCACGGGTAGTGTGCCGAGGTCAGTTTTTGATGTGGACCAGAGTTTTGCAGGAACTTGTAGAAGTATTGGATCCGTGTTTACTTTACGTGTAACATCAGATTCTGGTTGATCTTCTATCATCTGGAGAGTGCACAGGATTTCTTCTGGGATATCTTCTGGAATTTGCAGGATAGCAGATCCATCTTCATTGTAGACAATCTGAGCTAGCAGTCTTGATAGTAGATCTGCTCCCACTAGGGCATCTCCACCCAGGGGGGACACTAAGAATTTAGACACGAACATGTATGGTCCCAGTTTCACCTTCAGTGGATGTATTATTGAGATTATCTGGGCTTGTCCATCAACTCCGGATACTACAGTAGCTTCAGAGGAGATGGATCCTTCAGGCACCAGATTCTTGGGGAGTACGGAGCGATAGGCTCCTGAGTCCACTAAAGCTCTTATTTCCTTGTTGCCAATGTGAAGGGGGACGTGTATAAATGGACCTCTGGCATCCCTATCCCGTGCTGCCGCAAGTCAGGCAGTCTTCTCCTCCTGACTCTCGGGTTGGTTTTGAGTGTCCCTCTTCTTCTTTCTACAGTCTCTGATCACATGTCCTCTGACTCCACAATAGTAGCAGGTCGGTGCCTTCCTTCTTGTACCTTCTGGCTCACCGTCCACTGCTGCTATGACAACTTTCTTGTTGCTCCTTTTATCCTTTGCGTCGGTTTCTAAGCCACTTGCTTTGTTCACTAGAAGATCTATGTCTTCCATGTTTCTCCATTCTGGGCAGCACGCTTTCAATCTTTCTGCCAGAGGTGCATGTATTCCATCCATGAAGGATCTTACCATCAGGCGACGTATCGCACCCGCTTGTAAGTCCAGCCCTTCATCAGCGAATATATAGAGGTATGCACACCAGTGACTATGGAAGGGGAATACATGGAATAGCAGAAACTGCTGTGTGAATACTGACATGAAAAATTCAATAGCTATTTGTAAGAATGAAATGTGAAAAATGGAACCTGCATTACTGCCATGAATATATGAATAAAGAGAAATTTAGCTACTGAATTGATCAATGCAGAAGAGCCCCAACACTACGCCAAAGTATTTCTCTATGTTGGGGTCCCTAGCTTGTGTGTGTCCTCTCATGCAGTTAAAAAACTTACCGTGTATGGGACGCTGAGACCCAGGCTATATATGCGTATAATGTGGATTGGCAATAGGTGTGTATGGGGAGGGTTCACAAACGAAAAACTACTAACATTAAGGAATAACGTTTGGAACTCCATTCTATGTCTGAACTGGGTGCAAAAAACCCAAAAAAACATCACTATGGGGAGATAAGGTATGCACACCAGTGACTATGGAAGGGGAATACATGGAATAGCAGAAACTGCTGTGTGAATACTGACATGAAAAATTCAATAGCTATTTGTAAGAATGAAATGTGAAAAATGGAACCTGCATTACTGCCATGAATATATGAATAAAGAGAAATTTAGCTACTGAATTGATCAATGCAGAAGAGCCCCAACACTACGCCAAAGTATTTCTCTACGTTGGGGTCCCTAGCTTGTGTGTGTCCTCTCATGCAGTTAAAAAACTTACCGTGTATGGGAAGCTGAGACCCAGGCTATATATGCGTATAATGTGGATTGGCAATAGGTGTGTATGGGGAGGGTTCACAAACGAAAAACTACTAACATTAAGGAATAACGTTTGGAACTCCATTCTATGTCTGAACTGGGTGCAAAAAACCCAAAAAAACATCACTATGGGGAGATAAGGTATGCACACCAGTGACTATGGAAGGGGAATACATGGAATAGCAGAAACTGCTGTGTGAATACTGACATGAAAAATTCAATAGCTATTTGTAAGAATGAAATGTGAAAAATGGAACCTGCATTACTGCCATGAATATATGAATAAAGAGAAATTTAGCTACTGAATTGATCAATGCAGAAGAGCCCCAACACTACGCCAAAGTATTTCTCTACGTTGGGGTCCCTAGCTTGTGTGTGTCCTCTCATGCAGTTAAAAAACTTACCGTGTATGGGACGCTGAGACCCAGGCTATATATGCGTATAATGTGGATTGGCAATAGGTGTGTATGGGGAGGGTTCACAAACGAAAAACTACTAACATTAAGGAATAACGTTTGGAACCTGCATTACTGCCATGAACATATGAATCTGTGGGGCATATCAGTAATATTGAGCTGGATGCACCCTGACTGCTGAGCCCGGTCTGAAGGGGTTAATTCCTCCTTCCCATGCCCGAACCGTCCGCCCCCTTGTCCGTGTCCAATCCCAGTGTTTTCTCCTCCTCCAGTTTCCCATATAAAATCCCCCTATTTCCTGGTTTCGGTCTCTCCTCATCCGTGAGACCTTGAAGCTGCTGTGCTGCTGGTACCCCGGACACAGCAGCCTCTGGTGAGAGATGGCCGACGCGCTTGCCGCTGCGATCAGGGACAGGATCGGGAGGGAAGGGGACGCATGGCTTACCTCCATCCTAGCTGAGATGCGTCCTCTCCCTCCTGAGGCTCACACACAAGCTAGGGACCCCAACGTAGAGAAATACTTTGGCGTAGTGTTGGGGCTCTTCTGCATTGATCAATTCAGTAGCTAAATTTCTCTTTATTCATATATTCATGGCAGTAATGCAGGTTCCATTTTTCACATTTCATTCTTACAAATAGCTATTGAATTTTTCATGTCAGTATTCACACAGCAGTTTCTGCTATTCCATGTATTCCCCTTCCATAGTCACTGGTGTGCATACCTTATCTCCCCATAGTGATGTTTTTTTGGGTTTTTTGCACCCAGTTCAGACATAGAATGGAGTTCCAAACGTTATTCCTTAATCTTCATCAGCGAATGACTGCATCAATCTGTAGAAAAATGAGCTGACATTCTCCACAGGACCTTGATGCACTGGTCCCATTGTGCCCTTAGTTCTTTGCTCCTGGGCGCAGAAGAGATTGAGTCTTATCAGGACTCTTCTTTGCACTACGGGATAAAGAGGCACTGGTGCTGTGGCTTGTGGCTTGTGCTGTGGGGCTCCACAGGCTAGACATCTTTCACTCCAGTCCGGATTTTGTTGGCCACAGTTTGTGCAGGTCCATCCTGGGGATCCTGCTATTTTTGGAGCTGTTCCAGAAGTAGCTGACAGGTACGGAGGAAGCTGCTGTTCCTTATTAGCCTTCTTCCCAGCTTCTTCCCATGTGTCTGATTCTTCATGATATATCCAACCTTGATCGTGGGCTGTTTTTGCCATGTCAGAAAGAGTTCTGACTAGTTCAGTCCATGATTTATCTGCTATCACTCCTGCTCTAGTAGCTGTTATTGTGTCCCATTTGTTGGGGTCCAATTGATCCTTCCCCTTCAATCCAAATGTCTTAAAAAACTTCCTTGGACTGACTGGCTGTCCTCTTGCCATGATAACACGTAATGAGATGTTGCAGGGTGCATCCAGCTCTTCTGTCTTTTGATATTCCTTGCCCCATTCTTCGTCTATCTTCTTCAGCTTTTAGACCCTTGAACGTCCTTTGGACTAAACCCACCTATCCTGGAGATACTCAGAGACTAACTCCTTTTGTATTCCTACCTAAGGTGAGGTCTAGAACCACCTTTCCTGGAGATACCTAGAGACTAACTCCTTATTTGTATTCCTACTGAAAGGTGGTGTCCTAACTTCAGAGGGGGCTGAGAATGTTGAATGGCGCTGGGTTACCCTTCTTGTAACAGAGATACACTCTATATCCGATAGCAATGGCAAACAGGGCTATTCCCACTAACACTAGGGCAGTGAATATCACATCCATTGGACAGAGCAGGTACACTATTCCCTTTCAACACTCACTGATGTATGGGATCTATAACAACCAGCAAAGACAACAGCACAGAAGCAAAGCAGGAGAGCAGACACGCGACACACGGAGAGGCAGAGAAACACAGAGAAACAAACAACCAAACAACCAAACAAGGCACAGAAAACATCAGCTGGCAAGGCTCTCTCAGAGTTCAGTGGAAACCCGCCAATAACCCAGTATCTACTCACAGTGTACCATTTTGCGCGTTGAGGAGAGGGTAGATCAGATGTGGGGAGCATAAAGAGAAGAATAAGGTTCAACTCTTACCTGGCCAGGTGTTTCTGGTCCCCACGTCTGGTCACCTCCTCCTCTGAATGGCAAGACAGTCCACTGCGTCCTGGGATTAGAAACACGGGTCCCTGCTTTTCGGGCGCCAGATAATGTTAGGTTGACCTAACGGTCACAGCTATTGCCAGCGATGTCCGAATGCAGAGAGGGTACCGGTGACCCCCCTCTGTCCTCCCTTTAGCCTTCAATGAAAACAGGCAGACACCGTTATACACGTAAAGGCTAGGAGACGTGCGGCTCCGAATAGAAAGACTGTATTATTTTGTTTACATTTCAAAGTTATACAAAGTTGATTAGGGCGTAACTATGCAACATACATATTCATTAATCTACATTCATTAAGGCGTGGATTGCATATTCCCAGCAAGAGAAATTAATATAATGACTTATACTCCAATAACAAGATGTTTTTCAGTCGTCTCTAAGTCAAAACATTCTGTGTCCTTGAGGTTGGTCTCACAGTTTATTACGCAAATAAGTCTGGTTTCATATTGCCAGGGAGAATGAATTTCCATTATTTTTCTAAGGCAGTGAAAAAGGTTAACTCTTTCCTCACACCTGCGTCTGGCTGACATCAGATCTCTCACACACACACACACACACACACATACACACACTTCTCCCTGTGATCTCTCTGCAGCTGTGCTCCCCTGCGTCTGGCTGACATCAGATCTCTCACACACACACACACACACACACACACTTCTGCCTGTGATCTCCCTGCAGCTGTGCTCCCCTGCGTCTGGCTGACATCAGATCACACGCACACACTTCTCCCTGTGATCTCTCTGCAGCTGTGCTCCCCTGCGTCTTTCTGACATCAGATCACACGCACACACTTCTCCCTGTGATCTCCCTGCAGCTGTGCTCCCCTGCGTCTGGCTGACATCAGATCACACGCACACACTTCTCCCTGTGATCTCTCTGCAGCTGTGCTCCCCTGCGTCTGGCTGACATCAGATCACACGCACACACTTCTGCCTGTGATCTCCCTGCAGCTGTGCTCCCCTGCGTCTGGCTGACATCAGATCACACGCACACACTTCTCCCTGTGATCTCTCTGCAGCTGTGCTCCCCTGCGTCTGGCTGACATCAGATCACACGCACACACTTCTCCCTGTGATCTCTCTGCAGCTGTGCTCCCCTGCGTCTGGCTGACATCAGATCACACGCACACACTTCTCCCTGTGATCTCTCTGCTGCTGTGCTCCCCTGCGTCTGGCTGACATCAGATCACACGCACACACACACACACACACACACACACACACACTTCTCCCTGTGATCTCTCTGCAGCTGTGCTCCCCTGCGTCTGGCTGACATCAGATCACACGCACACACACACACACACACACACACACACACACACTTCTCCCTGTGATCTCTCTGCAGCTGTGCTCCCCTGCGTCTGGCTGACATCAGATCACACGCACACACTTCTCCCTGTGATCTCCCTGCAGCTGTGCTCCCCTGCGTCTGGCTGACATCAGATCTCTCTCACACACACACACACACACACACACACTTCTCCCTGTGATCTCTCTGCAGCTGTGCTCCCCTGCGTCTGGCTGACATCAGATCTCTCTCACACACACACACACACACACACACTTCTCCCTGTGATCTCCCTGCAGCTGTGCTCCCCTGCGTCTGGCTGACATCAGATCTCTCTCACACACACACACACACACACACACACTTCTGCCTGTGATCTCCCTGCAGCTGTGCTCCCCTGCGTCTGGCTGACATCAGATCACACGCACACACTTCTCCCTGTGATCTCTCTGCTGCTGTGCTCCCCTGCGTCTGGCTGACATCAGATCTCTCTCACACACACACACACACACACACACTTCTCCCTGTGATCTCTCTGCAGCTGTGCTCCCCTGCGTCTGGCTGACATCAGATCTCACAAACACACACATCAGGTCACACTCACTCACACACAAACACCCACCCACCCCACTTCTTCCCACCCACCCCACGATCCCAGCAGCTGTACTGCACGCCGTGCTCCTCTGCCGACACTCACCGATCCGATCGCATACACTCACACACTCACACATCAGACAGCATACACGCACACATCCGATCGCATACACTTACACACACATTGACGATATCGCACATACACGCTTACACAATCACAACATCCAGAGATACCACATGCTTCCGGCCATGTGATCCTCCTGCAGGTCTTGGAAGGTCACTGCACGCAGAGTATCGCCGCCGAGAAGCAAGCGATATCGCTGGATGTTGTGAGTGTGTGGATGCGATCTGATGTGTGTGTGAGAGTGAGTGTGATCTGATGTGTGTGTGTCTGTTCTTATGTGCGTGTGTGTGTGTGTTCCGCCGCTGCAGGACCTTGATGCACTCACCTGCTCCCGGTCGGCGTCTTGTGAGTATGATCGGGGGTCTTCTTTCTTCTCTCTTCTGGGGGTGTCCGCTGCCTATAATGAAGTGTCCTGCAGTGTCTTTAACTCTTTCACCGCTGCATGACACTTCATTATTGACCTCAGCTATGTCTTATTTTAAGGGGATGTCTTATATTAAAGCATCCCTGAATACTCCTGCTATGTCTTATTTTCGGGGGACGTCTTATTTTCGGGGAAACACGGTATGCAGTAGACAGATTATGGTGCCCTCTGCTGGTGACACCTCCTGCAGTAGACTGATCATGGTGCCCTCTACTGGTCACTTCAGCTACTGCTGCAGTAGACAGAGATCATGCAGGTCCCGAACATACTGAGGTGAATGAAGGGCGCAGTTTATCAGCTTTTTAAGAGAAGTGAGGGCATCAGATTTTCCCAGACTGTGGGTGGAAGGAGGCAGCATTGAAATTCCTGACCTGGGAGCGAGAGCGCAGGCAGAGGTTGTGTACAGGTGTGAAAGGCAGTGCAATATGAGGACCATCTGTTTACCTCAAATTTGTGATATTATAGGATAGAGGAATACATAGATTTACACCAGAAGTCATTACAGGAAAAAGGAACACAATATATAGATTTACCCTAAGTGTTATGGCAGGTGAGAGGGGTGCAAGAACCATCCATGCTCCCATTGAAGTGTTGTGTACCCTAGACGAACAAAGGTGCTGGGATAATAGATGTCATGTATTGCACATGAGCAGAGGGACCTCGCATGTGTGGGGTGTTCTAGGCGAGTGGAGCAGGGGGACCTCGCATGTGTCGGGTGTTCTAGGCGAGTGGAGCAGGGGGACCTCGCATGTGTCGGGTGTTCTAGGCGAGAGGGACACGGGGACCATGGATATGGCAAGAAGAATACAGTGGAGGCATGGTGGCAGTCGAGGTGTTGGGTATTCCCGACGAGAGGAGAGCCGTAGCAGTGGAAGTGTTGGGTATTCCCGACGAGAGGAGAGCCGTGGCCGTGAAGGTGTTTGGTATTTCCGACGAGAGCCGTGGCCATGATGGGTATTCCCGACGAGCGGGCACCGTGGAGGTGTTGGGTATTCCGACAAGAGGTGAGCGGGGACCAGGGAAGTATTGGGTATTCCCGATGAGAGGTGAGCGGAGACCGTTGAGGTGTTGGGTATAAGCCAACATTGAGCCACGGGTGAGGACAGGGTTGATGTCGGGCTGGTACTTGCACCTTGTTCCTCACCCTCCCCTGCAAGTACAAGTGACTAGTCAGGTTTATTCTTTTATTCATTTTCTAGGTTTACAGCATTATATGAAAATCACAGCCGATGCCGTTCATAAAAAGGTCAGTCTGATATTTATTCTCAAAGTGTCTGTGCATTGCATAGGTGGAGACTTGCCTTCATAGAAGACAACATTTGAATTTACAGTTCAGTCAGAAGGGACAATGTATACGTCATCACAGGGATGGTATACATAAAATATAGATAGATATGTATTTACAACGCCATTCTGTCTCCTGCATGCTGCTCTCCCCGTTCGGCTCTGTACAGTGGGGTCCTGCTGTATTACGGATGCGCTGGTTCCCTAGCTGTCCATCAAGAATTCCCAGGGTATTGACTATCGAGCAGTGGATGTCCCCGGTGGAGGGGTCTGGGGTAATTTAGTGCAATTTCTTCTCATCTCTGTAGAGTTGTGGGACAGTTGTCGTGGAGCTGTGACCAGCTGAGGGCGGTCTGTCTGCTGCGTCCAGGCTCTGCTACATCTCACATAGGGAACATTGGTTTAATGACTGTCCATTGCTAGTCCTGGACCCACAGAAGCCTGGAAGCTAATCCTAATTCTGAGCCTGGACATCCAGAAGGAACAGTGGCCATCACTGCAGGTCTGGTACTTCCACCTCTTCCGGTGTTTTGCAGTTTTATCATCCATTGAATCAGGTTGGCTTATTGATATAAGGTGTCTGAGGACCTTGGGAAGGAAAAGTACACAATATGGCACCAGAAAGTGTTAGAGCCAAACATTTGGTAAAGGGTTCTGCTACTGTGCTCAATGCACTTGGCCAGGAAAATCCATGAGGCTGGCGGTAATCTGGGCAAGATATCACAAGGACATCCAGAAAAGAACCAAAGTGCAACATGTCCAGGAGGAATGGAAAAAAACAACTCAGGGGATTGTAAGGCTCACTAAAACGATGGTCTGTTGTCACCCCAAGGTCCTGCACTCGGCGTGCATCCTATCCTCGCAGGAACCTAACGGGCATAGGCACTCAAGTAATAACAGCCCATAGGTGTGGCCGCCAGTTGTATGTTGTGGGCCGGGGCAGAGCAGGGCCCTGTGGATCACAAGCTCTAGGCAGCAGCTCCTTGGTCCTGTCTGCTCAATGATATTATTCAAGAAATCACAAGACCTCGATAGTGTCCACTAGTGTCAGGGTTGTGATTTTAGTGCCGCAGGTTCAGTCTAAGGCTAGTTTCACACTTGCGTTGAACGGTATCCGTTGCATTGCGTTGTGTAACGGATGCAACGGATGTGTTGCATATAGTGGCACAGCGGATGCAACGGATGCTGCAAAACAACGCAATTCGTTTTGATTTTTTTTTTTTTACAGTTTTACCAGCGGCAGACTATTGTGAACGATCAGCTGATCTGCAGCCGGCCGCCGGGTGATCAGCTGATCGCTCCCAGTAGCCGGCCGCCGGGTGATCAGCTGATTGCTCCCTGCAGCCGACCGCCGGTGATCAGCTGAGCGCTGTCACTTGCCGGCCGCCGGGTGATCAGCTGATCGCTCCCAGTAGCCGGCCGCCGGGTGATCAGCTGATCGCTCCCTGCAGCCGACCGCCGGGTGATCAGCTGAGCGCTGTCACTTGCCGGCGCCCGGGCATGCTGGCGGCCGGTCGCTCAGCTGAGCGCTGTCGCTTGCCGATGGCCGGGCGCTCAGCTGAACGTTCGGCCACCGCGAGCCAAAATAAAGTTTGATTAAAAAAAAAAAAGAGCATGCGCAGTGAAATCCAGAGGATTCCGCTGCTTAAAACAAAGTTACATGTTGCGTTCCTCCCGCTGGGCGGAAGCAACGGAGCGTCGCCCAGCGGAAGCAACGCAGGTCCTTTTGGTACAATCCGTCACCTATACAAGTCTATAGGAAACAGCGGAATCCGTTAACGGATTCCGCTGTTTTCCAAAAGGGCGGATTGTAACGGAAGGAAATAAACGCAAGTGTGAAAGTACCCTTAATAAAAAAAAAAAAGATTTTTGTTAAAAAAAAAAATAAAAATAAATGAGATTAAAATTATGTGCGCACAGTGCGTTTTTCGCGGCGTTTTTGCGCGTTTTTCGGGTGCGTTTTTGCTCAGAAAACTGCATGACTTGGCTTCCCCAGCAAAGTCTATGAGTTTTCATTTTTGCTGTCCGCACACATCTGTTTTTTTTCAGCTGCGTTTTTGTGGTGCCACAAAAACGCAGCATGTCAATTATTCCCGCGTTTTTCACTGCGCTTTTCATCCATTGAGTTCAATGGGATGTTGAAAGACGCAATGAGAAACGCATATAGCTGCGTTTTGGTGCGTTTCTAAGACCAAAAACGCAGCTATAAACGCAGGAGGTGGGTAGTAAAGTGACATGTACAGGAAGAGGATTCCTTCTGTCAGTAAATGCAGAAGCGTGAATCCTCTCGGTACCGTCACCGCCACTTCCACGTCCCGTCCTGTGCATGTATGCTGCCGTGCGGCGCCATGTTCGGGCAGGAGGTGGAAGCGGCTGCGAAAACAAAAGTTAAAAGTAGAAAAAAAAAAAAAAAGTTATACTCACCTGTCTGCAGCTTCCCGGTGCCATGCCCGCTCCCAGCTCCTCTCACGGTATCGCCAGCCCCGCTCCGGCTGTGTGCAGACGGCCGGCAAACCTCCGATGGATGCAGGACCTGGCGATGGATCACCTGATGCAGTCACCTGACGCATCAGCTGATCGTAAGTATCGCGGTGACGCGGGCGCCCGGCCGGTATCAGCGGATGCGTCAGGAGACTTCATCCCTGATTACCGGCAGCTGCTGCAGCGATCGGACGGGATCAGACTCCCGCCCCATCGCTGCAGGAGCTGCCGGTAATCAGGACATAAGTGAGTATTATTTTTTTTTGCACCGATGCATCAGCTGATTGTATAATCGGCTTTTATAGAATCAGCTGATGTGTGATGTGATTCAGGCACTTGATCCTGACACATCATCTGATCGCTTTGCCTTCCAGCAAACCGATCAGATGATATTGGATCCGGATTGGACGGCGCGGGACCCTGTCCCAGGATTGCTGCGGAGGGGGGTTCTTTATTTCAATAAAGATGGAGTCACTAATTGTGTTGTGTTTTATTTCTAATAAAAATATTTTTCTGTGTTGTGGTTTTTTTTATCTTTACTAGAAATTCATGGTGGCCATGTCTAATATTGGCGTGACACCATGAATTTCGGGCTTAGGGCTAGCTGATAATATACAGCTAGCCCTAACTCCATTATTACCTAGCTAGCCACCCGGCTTCAGGGCAGCTGGAAGAGTTGGATACAGCGCCAGAAGATGGCGCTTCTATGAAAGCGCCATTTTCTGGGGTGGCTGCGGGACTGCAATTCACAGCGGGGGTGCCCAGAAAGCATGGGCACCCTGCACTGTGGATTCCAATCCCCAGCTGCCTAGTTGTACCCGGCTGGACTCAAAAATTGGACGAAGCTCACGTCATTTTTTTTAAAAATTATTTCATGAAATTCATGAAATAATTTAAAAAAAAGGGCTTCCCTATATTTTTGGTTCCCAGCCAGGTACAAATAGGCAGCTGGGGGTTGGGGGCAGCCCGTACCTGCCTGCTGTACCCGGCTAGCATACAAAAATATGGCGAAGCCCACGTCATTTTTTTTGTTTGGGGGGGCAAAGAAATCCTGCATACAGTCCTGGAAGGAGGATGCTGAGCCTTGTAGTTCGACAGCTGCTGTCTGCTCTCCTGCATACACTATTGGATGGAGGATGCTGAGCCTTGTAGGTCTGCTCCCCCTGACTCTCCCTCAATCCCTCAAGCATTCAGTCCTGGATGGAGCATGCTGAGCCTTGTAGTTCTGCAGCTGTCTGCTCTTCTGCATACACTAGTGGAGAATGAAGAACACATTGAAGAAGGAAATGACATCAGACCTTTTTTTTTGTTCACTGATAAAAAAACGCAGCAAAACGCAGAGATCAAAAACGCAGCAAAACGCAGCGTTTTTGTGCGTTTTTAGCGGCCAAAAACGCACAAAAACGCAGCGTCAAAAAGACGCAGTGTGCGCACATAGCCTAAGGACGCTGCTCCTCCTCCCATCAGCCGCTCCCCAACCTGCACAGTCCTTACAGAGTTCTGAATGTGGAGATTGCATTCATTTCTCCGAGGTGTTCAGCCTGAAACAAGAAAACTAAGACGCCAAGAGAGTCATTAGGAGCAGAGAGACGGCCACCGTCAAATGTAAGTGTTCTCGCTTCGGGCTCGTCCCACTAATGCTCTTCTCCAACTTGGGGATCTCTGGATTAAAGTTACCTGAAATACAGGAGGGAAAAGGTGAATGGAGGAAAGCAAGATCTGGTGTCCAACAGTAAAGCAGAAATGGGCTCAAGTGGCAGTCCAAGAGGCGGGCAGAGGGCACGGACCAGAGTCCCAGTCCAAGAGGCGGGCAGAGGGCACGGACCAGAGTCCCAGTCCAAGAGGCGGGCAGAGGGCACGGACCAGAGTCCCAGTCCAAGAGGCGGCCAGAGGGTACGGACCAGAGTATCAGTCCAAGATGCGGGCAAAGGGCAAGGGCCAGAGTCCCAGTCCAAGATGCGGGCAAAGGGCAAGGGCCCCGGTTGCAGTCCGAGATATGGGTGGAGGGTAGGGGTCGAGGTCATAGTCAGAGGTAGGCGGAGGGCATGGGCCGAGGTCAGTCAGGGGATGTAGAGCGTGAAAAAGGTGATTGATGTAGGAAGGTGGAGAGTGAAGGTAGACGAGTGGGATCGTCCATGTGATGTCTGCAGAGGACGTAAACACCAGAGGGGACTAGCGAGACTGAACAACATGTCCCTTGAACACAAAAGTACATTTAAGCCAAGAGGAGACAGCAGATGGAGGTGACCGTCCAGTATGTAGGTCACAATATACATGGCGGCCGCCTACAAGATGCACATTAGACAAGGGTTTACTTACACAACACCCAAGGAGGTTTATATTTATGACAGGAGCAGCAGTGTCTTCGGGAGCCCAAAAACATTAAGCTCAGAGTCGCCCTGTGACACCGTCCTGCGGGCGGCAATAACAGCTAAACACGATGAAGGGAAGCAGCTCGTGTGATGATCTGGCCGGCCAGGAACAATCCAATCTACATTCCAACAGCAGCAATGAAGCTGGTGTCTTAGTCCCGGGTAGTCAGAGCTCAATCACTAATCCAGTCAAACACTTGGCTGCAATTTCCGAATCTTTCGGGACGACACCGGGCACAAGTAGCAGGTGCCTGCAGACTACCATATTTGATGGGTGTGATGGCCTGTCATGGATGAGGCACGAGACCACTCTGCGGGTCATCAACTACCGATCTGCATCTATGGGCACCTCCTGTAGAATATGATCCGGACACCAGCATGTGAGGAAGTGTGAGAAACTGCTATGAGTCGACCATCCTGCAGGGGGAGACAGCGCACCACGAGTGAGCAGCAGGGCTGTGGAGTCGGTAAGCTAAACCTTCGACTCAGACTCTTCAATTTCCCTTGCACCGACTCAGACTCCACCACTCCGACTCCTACATATATTGCTTATAGTTAGGTGAAAAATTTATTGTAGGACATCAACATGTGTATGTGATCATCAGACATTTAATTTTTATGATACAATAATCAAGATATTTTAATAGAACATAAAATATATTTATTGGATACAACTTTAGAACACCAAAAACTAATAAATTGTAAATATGTAATACAATATGTAATATACAGTAGACTACATATATATCTTGTGTAATATATATACACACACACTGTATAATTATATATTATATATATTACATATTTACAATTTATTAGTTTGTGTTCTAAAGTTGTATTACAATAAATATATTTTATGTTCTATCTAAATATCTTGATTATTGTATCATAAAAATGATGAAATGTCTGATGTTCACATTATACTACAATATATTTTTCACTTAAATATGAGCATTATGCTAAATATTTAGTATGTTTTTGATGAAAAATGTTTTTTTGCCACTTACATAGTGCATTATCTATATATATATATCTATATATATATATATATATATATATATATATACTAGAAGGTGGCCCGATTCTACGCATCGGGTATTCTAGAATTTACGTATTGTGTAGTTCATGTATGATTTTTGTTATATATATATATATATATATAGATGTTGTTGTGTGTAGTTACCAAGTGTTTGTGTAGGGCGCTGTACATGTTCTGAGTGTCGCGGGGGGTGAGAGCGGTGTTGTATGTGTGTTGCGTGTGTTGCGTTGTTTGTGGAGCGCTGTGTGTCTGTAGCGTTGTGTGTGTGTGTGTGTTGTGCGGTTTGTGTGGGTGTGGTGTGTTTTGGGGGGAGGTATGTTTTGAGCAATGTGTGTGTTGTGCAGTATGTGCGTATATTTGTGTGTGCAGCGTTGTCTGTGTGTGTGGGTGTCTGTGTAGGGCGTTGTTTGTGATTCCTAGTGTGTGTGTGTTGTGCAGTGCGCGTGTGTGTGTGTGTTGGGGGGAGGTGTGCACCTCCCATCGTGCTCCATCCCCCATGCTGCGCACCCCCCATCGTGCTGCATCCCCCATGCTGCGCACTCCCAAACGTGCTCCATCCGCCATGCTGCGCACTCCCAAACGTGGTCCATCCGCCATGCTGCGCACTCCCAAACGTGCTCCATCCGCCATACTGCGCACTCCCCATCGTGCTGCATCCCCCATGCTGCGCACTCCCAAACGTGCTCCATCCGCCATGCTGCGCACTCCCCATCGTGCTCTATCCGCCATGCTGCACACTCCCAAACGTGCTCCATCCGCCATGCTGCGCACTCCCAAACGTGCTCCATCCGCCATGCTGCGCACCCCCTATCATGCTCCATCCGCCATGCTGCGCACTCCCAAACGTGCTCCACCCGCCATGCTGCGCACTCCCAAACGTGCTCCATCCGCCATGCTGCGCACTCCCAAACGTGCTCCATCCGCCATGCTGCGCACTCCCAAACGTGGTCCATCCGCCATGCTGCGCACTCCCAAACGTGCTCCATCCGCCATGCTGCGCACTCCCAAACGTGCTCCATCCGCCATACTGCGCACTCCCCATCGTGCACCATCCGGCATGCTGCGCACTCCCAAACGTGCTCCATCCGCCATGCTGCGCACTCCCAAACGTGCTCCATCCGCCATGCTGCGCACTTCCAAAGTGCTCCATCCGCCATGCTGCGCACTCCCAAACGTGCTCCATCCGCCATGCTGCGCGCTCCCAAACGTGGTCCATCCGCCATGCTGCGCACTCCCAAACGTGCTCCATCCGCCATGCTGCGCACTCCGAAACGTGCTCCATCCGCCATACTGCGCACTCCCAAACGTGCTCCATCCGCCATACTGTGCACTCCCCATCGTGCTCTATCCGCCATGCTGCACACTCCCAAACGTGCTCCATCCGCCATGCTGCGCACTCCCAAACGTGCTCCATCCGCCATGCTGCGCACCCCCTATCATGCTCCATCCGCCATGCTGCGCACTCCCAAACGTGCTCCACCCGCCATGCTGCGCACTCCCAAACGTGCTCCATCCGCCATGCTGCGCACTCCCAAACGTGCTCCATCCGCCATGCTGCGCACTCCCAAACGTGGTCCATCCGCCATGCTGCGCACTCCCAAACGTGCTCCATCCGCCATGCTGCGCACTCCCAAACGTGCTCCATCCGCCATACTGCGCACTCCCCATCGTGCACCATCCGGCATGCTGCGCACTCCCAAACGTGCTCCATCCGCCATGCTGCGCACTCCCAAACGTGCTCCATCCGCCATGCTGCGCACTTCCAAACGTGCTCCATCCGCCATGCTGCGCACTCCCAAACGTGCTCCATCCGCCATGCTGCGCGCTCCCAAACGTGGTCCATCCGCCATGCTGCGCACTCCCAAACGTGCTCCATCCGCCATGCTGCGCACTCCGAAACGTGCTCCATCCGCCATACTGCGCACTCCCAAACGTGCTCCATCCGCCATACTGCGCACTCCCCATCGTGCACCATCCGGCATGCTGCGCACTCCCAAACATGCTCCATCCGTCATGCTGCGCACTCCCACGTTTGGGAGTGCGCAGCATGGGGGATGCAGCACGATGGGGAGTGCGCAGTATGGCGGATGGAGCACGTTTGCTCAGCCTCTCTCCTTCCAGCCTCCCTCAGCATCAGCCCCCCCCTCCCAGCCTTCCCCAAGATCAGCCTCTCTGCTCCCAGCCTCCTCCAGCACGCCGTGCTCCTCTGCCGACACTCACCCACACAACCGATCGCATCCACTCACCCACACAACCGATCGCATCCACTCACCCACACAACCGATCGCATCCACTCACACACACAACCGATCGCATCCACTCACACACACAACCGATCGCATCCACTCACACACACAACCGATCGCATCCACTCACACACACACCCGATCGCATACACTCACACACACACCCGATCGCATACACTCACACACACACCCGATCGCATACACTCACACACACACCCGATCGCATACACTCACACACACACCCGATCGCATACACTCACACACACACCCGATCGCATACACTCACACACACCCGATCGCATACACTCACACACACAGACACTGACGATATTGCACATACGCGCTGATACTCACAACATCCGGGGATATCACATGCTTCTGGCCATGTGATCCTCCGTCAGGTCCTGGAAGCTCACAGCACAATATCGCCGCCGAGAAGCAAGCGATATCCCAGGATGTTGTGAGTATGTGGATGCGATGTGATGTGTGTATGTGAGTGAGTGTGATCTGATTTGTGTATGTGTGTGTGTGTGTGTGTGTGCTGTTATGTTATGTATGTTCTGCAGCTGCAGGACCTTGATGTGTGGATGCGATGTGATGTGTGTGTGTGATGTGTGTGTGAGTGTGAGCCGGTGTACACTGGTAACTATGATACACATCGGGTAACTAAGGGACCTTAGTTACCCGATGTGTATAATGGTTACCAGCTTTCACGGCCTCCGTTAAGATCCCAGCATCGCAAGGTTATGTGTGGCGCTGCCGGGATCCTGACGGAGCCGGTGTAGAAGCAAGCGATATCCCAGCATGTTGTGAGTGTGTGGATGTGATGTGTGAGAGTGAGTGTGAGAGTGAGTGTGATCTGATGTGTGTGTACTCACCTGGGAATCGGAGCCCCGTGTCAGTTGGGCCACAGCGAGCGTGCATTGCGTGAGGGGGCGGGGCCTGCAGAGCGCCGGGGCGAGAGGCCAATCCGTGTGGGGGGGCGGGGCCATGGCGAGCCCAGCGGCCAATCAGCTTTGTGTCACCGTAAGGACACAATTTCGGAGCATGACAGACAGACAGACAGACAGACAGACAGACAGACAGAATAAGGCAATTATATATATAGATATATATATATATATAGATATATATATATATATATATATATAACACTATGTAGGTGGCAAAAAACAGTTTTCAACAAAAACATAGTAAATAACATTTGTGTAGTCTATGAATTTGTTGTAAGAAATAGAATTGCCTCCATCAGATCCTCCTTCACAGATGACCTGATCTGACCTAATATTAAGGCTAGAGAACATCCTCTCTACAGTAACATGGGTTGGAGGCAAAGCAATAACCACATGGGCAACATCTCTAACAATTTCCGGGTATAAAGGAATTGCCTCATGCACAGTCAGTTTTGATGAACGGTTGAATTTTTCTATTTCTTTGAGAGCAAGTGAAACATTTTACTGAAATCTGGCCAATCTACTGCTATAGGAGACGGAGGGAAATCTTTTTCCTTCCGGCAACACTTTGCTGCTTCATGTCATCCAAATACTTCTCAAAGTTAAACTCCTCATCTTCTCAGATTCCTTAATAACAGGGTCGGTACCGCAGGACTGGCGCATAGCAAATGTGGTGCCAATATTCAAAAAGGGGACAAAAACTGAGCCGGGAAATTATAGGCCGGTAAGTTTAACCTCTACGGTTGGTAAAATCCTTGAGGGTTTCTTGAGAGATGCTATACTGGAGTATCTCAAGAAAAATAACCTTATGACAGAGTATCAACATGGGTTTATGAGGGATCGATCCTGTCAAACTAATTTGATCAGCTTCTATGAAGAGGTAAGTTCAAGCCTGGACCAGGGAAATGCAGTGGATGTTGTGTATATGGACTTTTCAAAAGCTTTTGATACGGTGCCACACAAAAGGTTGGTACATAAAATGAGAATAATGGGGATAGGGGAAAATATGTGTAACTGGGTTAAAAACTGGCTCAGTGATAGGAAACAAAGGGTGGTTATTAATGGTACGTACTTGGACTGAGTCTCAGTTCATAGTGGGGTACCACAGGGGTCAGTATTGGGCCCGCTTCTTTTCAACATATTTATAAATTACCTTGTTGGGGGCATGCGGAGTAGAATTTCAATATTTGCAGATGATACTAAACTCTGCAGGGTAATCAATACAGAGGAGGATAATTTTATATTACAGGGAGATTTATGTAAATTGGAGGATTGGGCTGAGGAGTGGCAATTGAAGTTTAATGTAGATAAATGTAAGGTCATGCACTTGGGTAGAGGAAATAACATTTATGATTATGTACTTAATTGTAGAACACTGGGTAAAACAGACACAGAAAAAGACTTGGGTGTATGGGTGGATGGTAAACTTCACTTTAGTGGACAGTGTCAGGCAGCTGCTGCCAGGGCTAATAAAATAATGGGATGTATTAAAAGAGGTATACGTGTTCATGAAAAAAATATAGTTCTACCTCTGTACAAGTCACTAGTGCGACCGCACTTAGAATACTGTGTACAATTCTGGTCACCGATATATAAGAAGGACATAGCTGAACTGGAGAGGGTGCAGAGAAGAGCGACCAAGATTATTAGAGGAATGGGGGGGCTGCAATACCAAGACAGGTTATTAAACTTGGGGTTATTTAGTTTGGAAAAACGAAGGCTTAGGGGGGATCTAATCACAATGTATAAATATATGAGGGGACAGTAGAGACCTTTCCAAAGATCTTTTTACACCTAGGCCTGCGACTGGAACACGGGGGCATCCGCTACGTCTTGAGGAAAGAAGGTTTAATCATAATCACAGACGAGGATTCTTTACTGTACGAGCAGTGAGACTGTGGAACTCTCTGCCGCATGATGTTGTAATGAGTGATTCACTACTAACATTTAAGCAGAGCCTGGACGCCTTTCTTAAAAAATTTAATATTACCAGTTATGTATATTAGATTTTATGACAGGGTATTGATCCAGGGAACTAGTCTGATTGCCGGATGTGGAGTCAGGAAGGAAATTTTTTCCCCATTGGAACTTGTTTGCCACATTGGGTTTTTTTTGCCTTCCTCTGGATCAACATGTTAGGCTACAGGTTGAACTAGATGGACTTAGAGTCTCCCTTCAACCTTAAAAACTACGATACTATGATACTATGATGAGGATGAAGATATGGCAGCAGTAGCACTGTCAGGACCCAAGTCCTCTTGCGCCTGGCAGTCCTGTAGCCGCTCATCCTAACTGCTACCTCACTCAAAGCTTCTTTTCCTTTAGTAAGCTGTTGATCATCAAGCAGTATACGAAGACTTGGGTCCACATAAACAGCTGTCAGAAGAATTTTATTTTCCAATAGCTGTGTATCTCTCCGTTTCATTGAAGCAGAAATGCCATCTGCGATTAAACCTCCTCTTTGGGACAGGCAAAATAGCAAGTTCTTCCACTCCCATATGAAAATGCCAGGAGTTCAATCCTCAGCTTGTAATTTTTTAGTCACGGTAAATGGGTGATTAAGCAATTCCTTCAATTTAGCCACCTGTGTCCAATGACCTTCATTTAAGGTTACTTGAGGGTTTACCATATCTATAAGAAATGATTTTAGTTCAAGCAATCGCTCAGTCATTAAATAAGTGCTGCCTCACCGAGTGGCTTGATCAACAATTGCCCCTTTCCCAGCACATTTCTTCAAGATGGAATCAATTTTAGGGGTTCTGCCGGCAATAACCAACTTCCTCACTTTTCCAATTAGAATTCCAGCATGTCCGCCCAGTTTCACACATCCGGCTTTTCACCAGTTTGGCGGATGCGGCGCACGCCAGTATAGTACGATACAGTACAGTGGCAACACCACAACTTCCGGGTCACATGACAGCATGTGACCGGCGTTTGTCGCGCTGCCACTGTACTGTATACACTGTACTGGAGTGCGCCGCATCCGCCAAACCGGTGAAAAGCCGGATGTGTGAAACCGGGGTCCCGGTCTTGCAGACTCTTTCATTGCCAGCTGCAGCGTGTGCACAACACAGCGCATGTGATGAATAGGAAAGTGTTTTGAAGCAGCTTCAACAAGATCATCTAATCCTAAAGTATCATTTTGCTGTTCTTCTGTTGTAATATCTGTTTGTTCCTCCGTTACATGAGCAGCGCTGTGGCTCCATCTCACACATACTAAATCCTAAATTTTCTTCTAGCTGTTGTTCATTACTCTCATTCATCAGTTTAATTGTACTTATCAAGTTTGAACCATTGTCCTTTACAATAGCAAGAACCTGTTCTTTTTTGAGTTGGTAATCTTGCAGAACTTTTTCCACTAAGGCCTGGAGAAGCTGGCTGCTGTGATGAGCTTTACTATCTGTTACTGCTAGTGTCTTGCTAACAATTTATTTCTTCTTTACAAACATCGAATATTGATGGCAAAATAATTGAGTGAAATGCAGTGACTCTGGGCATCCAGCAAAGGTAATGAGTGACAAGATAGGACATTCAGACACAGCGTTTTGTGAGGATCCTCACAAAGAATGAGCAGTCAGCTTGTGTGGCCTTTTTCTAATGCTTTTTTATGAGCTCAAAAACCTTTCAGGTGATGCAGTTTTTTAAAAAGCTGATCTGCTTTTGCAGCTGACAAATGTATCCTCAAAAAACGCAGCAAAAACGCTGTGTGTGAATGTAGCCTTAGATCAGGAACAGAACAGCCATTTATAGGACATTTCATAACTTTCCCAAATTCCTATGAAAAAATATTCAACACATTCTGCATTGCACTACTGTCCCCAATTTATTATATATTCTAGGAGTCGGAGCCGGTTCATTTTATACCGACTCCGACTCCATCAAAATGAGCTGCGACTTCGGCTCCATCAAAATTAGCTCCGACTCCGGCTCCGACTCCATCAAAATTAGCTCCGACTCCACGACTCCAACTCCACAGCCCTGGTGAGCAGAATCACCTAGGTCTTCAATCTTCACCTCTGGTCCTATCGTGAATTGGGGCAAGGTGGGAGCGTGCTTCTCTCCAGAATGAGCCGCTGCGGGGGAAGGATGACACCATTACCACGCGCCTGACGTAGTCCTGACAACAGTAAGCAATCACCATCCCCCCAGGTCCCAGGTTTTAAACACTTACTGGTTGCGCAGCACACGGACACTTACATCTTCAGGCACGAGTGCCGGTGGTTGTGGGTTGGTGTTGCTGGAAAAAGAAAAAAAAAACAATAAGAATGGGTGCAATGTAAAAATTAAGACTAAAATACCAGGAGGAACAACTGAAGGGTTCAACTGAGTATCAGCAGGAGGGATCCTGTAAGGGGACCGGGGATGTCCATCCACCGGACGACAGATGACTGCAGCGGGAGCCTCCACCTGCATGCTGTGATTAGTGCCCCCTCACATGTGACTTGGGAGTGAGGCCATCCCCCTTACATCCGGCAGAATTTGGGGTGCGAGGAGGCCATACATCAGCCGGACAGAGCCCACAATCCGGTGTGAGCCTTCGCTCTGGGGTAGATGGATGGCAGTGATCACTCGCAGACTCAGAGGCAGCGGCTCCTCCTGTGTCAGTGAGCAACATCCACTGCACTGATCACATGTGCAATTCTATATTTTGACCACTAGGGTGAGATATGCACCAGTCTTATTACACCGCTGTATACAGGCATCCGTATTATAGGACAGTGCAGGCATGCAATACATGGTGCACAAACCCAGAGTCAGATGACACATCCTCCATCTAACAAACACAAGGTAAGACGCTCCCCTGTCGGAGGCTGCAGGCGGCTCACCACTGGGCTAAAATGTAACGCCTTGGTTCTGTTCCTGGGACACTGAGATCTCCAGCGCGCTTGCTGAATGTACTTGATGGCCCCAATGCGGCTCTACCCTCCGGTACTCACAGATGTAGTAGTAGTTGTGTCCCGCGTGGAACTCGTACCCCAGAGAAAAGGCGCTGTACCGCTGAAACTTCTCCGAGAACTTGATGGGGCTGTGTGGGGAGTGCGGCCGGTTACATTCCCAGCGCTTGAAGCCATGGCTGGTGTTGCAGGAGTGGTAGCCCTCATAATTCACCATGTACAGGATATACTGCTCCATCCGGTGATCTGCCATCATATCGTTATAATGTGGGCAGTAAATGTCAAGGTAGTCGTTAACATTCACCTGAACCGTGTAGTCATTGCGCCGCAAACTGGAACGAAAAAAAAAAGCCATTAGTCCCATCAGCCGAGCCACCCCGCAGAGCAGGGACCCCTTTAGCCTCCCCGCAGGAGCCGACCCCCGGGATATCCTGATCCCCAAACACCACACCATCTTTACACCAGAAGCCAGATAGAGTCTGCTGAAAAGCTTCTGACAGGCCGCCTCTGGTCACGTGTGTCCGTCCGGTGTATAGCTTCTGCCTCCGGAAGCCACACAAAGTATTACACTTTTAAAAAAGTGTAACCCCTCCCCTCTGCCTATACACCCTCCCGTGGATCACGGGCTCCTCAGTTTTGGTGCAAAAGCAGGAAGGAGAAAACTTATAAATTGGTCTAGGGTAAATGCAATCCGAAGGATGTTCGGAGAACTGAAAACCATGAACCAAAAGAACAATTCAACATGAACAACATGTGTACACAAAAGAACAACCAGCCCGAAGGGTACAGGGGCGGGTGCTGGGTCTCCCAATAGGAGCTAGAAGAAAAGGAATTTACGGTAAGTAAACAAAATTCCCTTCTTCTTTGTCGCTCCATTGGGAGACCCAGACAATTGGGACGTCCAAGAGCAGTCCCTGGATGGGTAAAAGAATACCTCAATAAAAAAGAGCCGAAAAAAACGGCCCCCTCTTACAGGTGGGCAACCGCCGCCTGAAGGACTCGCCTACCTAGACTGGCGTCTGCCGAAGCATAGGTATGCACTTGATAGTGTATCGTGAAAGTGTGCAGACTAGACCACGTAGCTGCCTGACACACCTGCTGAGCCGTAGCCCGGTGCCGCAAAGCCCAGGACGCACCCACGGCTCTGGTAGAATGGGCTTTCAGCCCTGAAGGAAGCGGAAGCCCAGCAGAACAGTAGGCTTCGAGAATCGGTTCCTTGATCCACCGAGCCAAGGTTGACTTGGAAGCCTGCGAACCCTTACGCTGGCCAGCGACAAGGACAAAGAGCGCATCTGAACGACGCAGGGGCGCCGTGCGAGACACGTAGAGCCGGAGTGCTCTCACTAGATCCAAAGAGTGCAAATCCTTTTCACACTGGTGAATTGGATTGGGGCAAAATGAAGGTAAGGAGATATCCTGATTGAGATGAAAAGGAGATACCACCTTAGGGAGAAATGCCGGGACCGGACGCAGGACCACCTTATCCTGCTGAAACACCAGGAAGGGGGCTTTGCATGACAGCGCTGCTAGCTCAGACACTCTCCGAAGTGATGTGACTGCCACTAGGAAGGCCACCTTCTGCGAAAGACGTGATAGAGAGACATCCCGCAGCGGCTCGAAAGGTGGTTTCTGAAGAGCCGTTAGCACCCTGTTAAGATCCCAGGGTTCCAGCGGACGCTTGTAAGGTGGGACTATGTGGCAAACTCCCTGCAGGAACGTGCGAACCTGCGGAAGCCTGGCTAGACGCTTTTGAAAAAACACAGAGAGCGCCGATACTTGGCCCTTGAGAGAGCCGAGTGACAAACCCTTGTCCATTCCGGATTGAAGGAATGAAAGAAAAGTGGGTAAGGCAAACGGCCATGGAGGAAGACCGTTAGTAGCGCACCAGGATAGGAAGATTTGCCAAGACCTATAATAGATCTTGGCGGACGTAGGCTTCCTGGCCTGTCTCATGGTGGCAATGACATCCTGAGATAACCCTGAAGACGCTAGGAGCCAGGACTCAATGGCCACACAGTCAGGTTGAGGGCCACAGAATTCAGATGGAAAAACGGGCCTTGTGACAGCAAGTCTGGGCGGTCTGGAAGCGCCCACGGTTGACCCACCGTGAGATGCCACAGATCCGGGTACCACGACCGCCTCGGCCAGTCTGGAGCGACGAGAATGGCGCGACGGCAGTCGGACCTGATCTTGCGTAGTACTCTGGGCAGCATCGCCAGAGGAGGAAACACATAAGGCAGTCGAAACTGCGACCAATCCTGAACTAACGCGTCCGCCGCCAGAGCTCTGTGATCCTGAGACCGTGCCATGAATGCCGGGACTTTGTTGTTGTGCCGTGACGTCATGAGATCGACGTCCGGCGTGCCCCAGCGGCGACAGATCTCCCAAAACACGTCTGGGTGTAGAGACCATTCCCCCGCGTCCATGCCCTGACGACTGAGAAAATCTGCTTCCCAGTTTTCTACGCCCGGGATGTGAACTGCGGAGATGGTGGAGGCTGTGGCTTCCACCCACTGCAGAATCCGTCGGACTTCCTGGAAGGCTTGACGACTGCGAGTGCCGCCTTGGTGGTTGATGTATGCGACGGCAGTGGCGTTGTCCGACTGGATACGGATCTGCCTGCCCTCCAGCCACCGATGAAAAGCCAATAGGGCTAGATACACTGCCCTTATCTCCAGAATATTGATCTGAAGGGATGACTCTATCGGAGTCCAGGTTCCCTGAGCCCTGTGGTGGAGAAAAACCGCTCCCCAACCTGACAGGCTCGCGTCCGTGGTGACCACAGCCCAGGTTGGGGGTAGGAAGGATTTTCCCTGTGACAGAGAATTGGGAAGGAGCCACCACTGAAGTGACGTCTTGGTTGCAAGGGAAAGAGAGACGTTCCTGTCGAGGGAAGCCGTACTCTTGTCCCATTTGCGGAGAATGTCCCATTGGAGTGGCCGAAGATGGAATTGCGCGAACGGGACTGCCTCTATAGCTGCCACCATCTTCCCCAGGAAGTGCATGAGGCGCCTTAAGGGGTGTGACTGACTCCAAAGAAGGGATTGCACCCCTGCCTGCAAAGAAAGCTGTTTGTCGCTCGGATGCTTGACTAACGCTTGCTGGGTAAGAAACTCCATCCCAAGGTACGTCAGTGATTGGGTCGGTGTCAACGTGGATTTCGGGAAGTTGATGATCCACCCGAACCGCTGGAGAGTCGCCAGAGCGACAGATAGACTTTGTTGACACGCCACCCGAGACGGGGCCCTGACTAGGAGATCGTCCAGGTAGGGAATCACCGAGTGGCCCTGAGAATGCAGGACCGCCACAACGGATGCCATGACTTTTGTGAAAACCCGTGGGGCTGTCGCCAAGCCGAAAGGCAATGCCACGAACTGGAGGTGTTCGTCCCCGATGGCGAAACGCAGGAAACGTTGATGCTCGGGTGCGATCGGTACATGGAGATAAGCATCCTTGATGTCGATCGATGCTAGGAAGTCTCCTTGTGACATCGAGGCGATGACCGAGCGGAGAGATTCCATGAGGAACCGTCTGGTTCTCACACGTCTGTTGAGTAGCTTGAGGTCCAGAACGGGACGGAATGACCCGTCCTTTTTTGGCACCACGAACAAGTTGGAGTAAAATCCGCGACCACGTTCCTGAAGGGGAACGGGGATCACGACTCCTTCCATCTTTAGAGCGGCTACTGCCTGAAAAAGTGCGTCGGCCTGAGCGGGGGGCGGAGAGGTTCTGAAGAAACGAGCCGCAGGACGAGAGCTGAACTCTATCCTGTAACCATGAGACAGAATGTCTCTCACCCATCGGTCTTGAACATGTGGCCACCAGGCGTCGCCAAAGCGGGAGAGCCTGCCACCGACCGAGGAAGCGGCCGGGGGAGGCCGAGAGTCATGAGGAAGCAGTCTTGGAGGCAGTGCGTCCTGCGGCCTTTTGTGGGCGAGACTTGGATCGCCACGCATAGGAGTTCCTCTGACCTTTCTCCGGCCTGTTGGACGAAGAGGATTGGGACTTGGCGGAGGGACGAAAGGACCGAAATCTCGATTGAATTTTTCTCTGTTGAGGTCTCTTAGGTTTGGCCTGGGGTAAGGAGGAATCCTTTCCTTTGGATTCCTTAATAATCTCATCCAATCGTTCGCCAAACAAACGGTCGCCAGAAAACGGCAAACCGGTTAAGATCCTCTTGGAAGCCGAGTCTGCCTTCCATTCGCGCAGCCACATGGCCCTGCGGACTGCCACAGAGTTAGCGGATGCTACAGCCGTACGGCTAGCAGAGTCCAGGACGGCGTTCATGGCGTAGGACAAAAAAGCTGACGCTTGAGAGGTCAAAGACGCAACTTGCGGAGCAGAATTACGTGTGACAGCATTAATCTCAGTCAGACAAGCCGAGATAGCTTGTAGTGCCCACACGGCTGCAAAGGCCGGGGCAAAAGACGCGCCCGTGGCCTCATAGATGGACTTCACCAGGAGCTCTGTCTGTCAGTGGTATCCTTTAGGGATGAGCCATCTGCAACCGACACCACGGATCTAGCCGCCAATCTGGAGACTGGAGGATCCACTTTGGGACAGGGGGCCCAACCCTTAACGACTTCAGATGGGAAGGGGTAACGCGTGTCAGTGTTTCTCCTGCTGAGACGCCGACTCCTCTACAGGAGGAGGCGGGGGAGAGAGATCCAACACCTGGTTGATGGACGAGATAAGATCATTTACTAAGGCGTCCCCTTCAGGTGTATCAAGGTTAAGACCGATGGGTGAGAGACGTGTCTCCTGCCCTAATACACCATCCCCATCATCAGCCCCCACACAGCGCTCCTGCCCTAATACACCACCATCCCCCATCATCAGCCTCCACAGGGCGCTCCTGCCCTAATATACCACCACCACCCCATCATCAGCCCCACACAGCGCTCCTGCCCTAATACACCCCCACCCCCATCATCAGCCCCCACACGGCGCTCCTGCCCTAATATACTGTCAGGGCCGGGAAGGCTTGTAGGCCCAGGGGGTGGATCCACTGGACCTTGCACCCCACCGGAGGGCAGGGTACACGGCAGCCAGAGCACCGGCATGGCAGGGACAAGTATAAGCAGGTCACCAGAGTCACAGAGTTCTTTAGGACAGTAAAGTAAACAGGCACAGGTACCAGAGAGCAAAGACACGAAGTCAGCAGGACACGGCACCAGAGGACCTGAGCACCTAGCTCATAAGACTATGCTACAAGACACGTTGATCAGGCCCCGCCCACATGGAAAGGAAAGTCTTATATACCCAGCACAGCCCTATGTCATTTCCTGCTTCAGGTGTGCTGGGCCCATAAGACCAGGAGAGTGGGCGCGGCCTGGTCCTATACAGAACCATGAGGCTAAGACTCAGAGTCAGACTCCTGAGACCAGGAACAGGACTCAGGGGAGCAAGAGCGGGAGCGGCAGCCATGACCAGTGGACACGTGGACTGGATCAGTGAGCAAGGAGCGGTGGTGCGATGGCGATACTGGATCAGTGGGTACGGAGCGGTGGTGCGATGCAGGGACCGGCTCAGTGGGTAAGGAGTGGTGCTGGGACACGGGGAGCGTGACAGTACTTCCCCCCTGAAGCCCCCCTCCCCGCGGCCGGGACATGTAGGCGCGCCGAAGAGGGGCAGCAACGTACTTCCGGGACAACCAGGACCGGGCCTCAGGACCGCAATCCACCCAATCGACCAGGAAGGACTGCTTACCCCGGACTGTTTTCATGGCCACTATGTCCCGTATCGGGGAACCCATGTCAGCGGCAAGGGAGGCAATGGAAAGGGGAGGACCGTCAGAAACAGGACTGGAGTCTCGGACGGCTGGATCAGGCGTCTCGGACTGGGTACAGGACAGTGTCTCATCCTCGGTAGCCGGTGGCATCAAAGTCTCAATTGTCAGGGACAGTGGAACGACGCTGGAGTGCGTCGTCTCCTCTGGTCCCGGTGGCACCACAGGCACAAGTGACAGGAGTTGTGGTACGGCACTGGACTGCGTCGTCACCTCTTCAGGGGTCGTGGTTCCAACGGTTCAGGTGACAGGGACTGAGGAACAGGCTGTAGGCAGTGGTCATGACACAAGGGTCCCCAGCGGGAAATAGCGCCAGAGCGCCAACTAATGGCAGGGTCATGGAGTTGAAGCCAGGGCAGACCCAGCAGGAGCTCAGGAGCCATTCTTGGGATGACATAGAAGGCTATAGTCTCGGTATGCGAAGCGCCAAACTGGAGGTTCACGGGTTCGGTGGTAAACCGGACAGGTTTGTAGAGCGGTTTTCCGTCCACTGAGGCGAACCAGAGAGGCTTCTTCAGCGGGGTGACAGGGACCTGGTATTTGTCTACTGTGGCCTGGTGAATAAAGTTGCCTGCTGCCCCGGAATCGATGTGGGCCTCAGCTGAAAACCGGGTCCCCTCTGTCGTCACCCGGACAGTCTGTTTAACTGGAACCAAAGGGATTTCGGTGGCAAGGATGGCGGTTGCCACCATCCCTTGGACCTGGGGTCTACTTGGTTTCTCCGGGCAAGAACGGAGCATATGTGAACCGTCTCCGCAATAGAAGCACAGGCCCCGGGCGAGCCGTTCTGCACGGCGTTGCTTGGCTTGGGTCAGACGGTCCACTTGAATGGGTTCTGGCGATAAGTCACGGAAAGGCAGGGACGAGGGAGCGGTAGGTCTCTGCGGGGGCAAGGCATGGCAAGGTGGTCGCTTCTCCCGGACTCTTTCTTTGGTACGCTCCTGAAAGCGGAGGTCAATCCAGGTGGCCAGGGAAATCAAAGCGTCCAGGGTGCGTGGAACATCACGGCCGGCTAGTTCGTCTTTAATACGACCCGAGAGACCCTCACAAAAGGCCGCTGTTAAGGCCTCATTGTTCCAGCCCAGCTCCGAAGCGAGCGTGCGGAACTGGATGGCGTATTGGCCGACTGTTTGGGTCCCTTGGCGTAGCCGGAGGAGCGTAGAGGTCACTGCGGTAGTTCGTCCGGGTTCGTCGAAGGTGCCCCTGAAGGCTCGCAGGAACTCCTGGATGTCGGTGATCATCGGGTCCTCATTTTCCCACAGGGGGTTAATCCAGGCCAGGGCTTCGCCTTCCAGGTGTGACAACAGGAACGCCACCTTGGCCTGGTCTGAGGCAAACAAGTGCGGGAGCAACTGGAAGTGCAGGGAGCACTGCTTCAGGAAACCGCGTCAGGACTTGGGATCCCCTGCATAGCGAGGCGGAGCAGCGAGGAGCAGTTGCGAAACCGTGGAGGAAACTGGTTCGGACCTGGAGACTGGTTGCTGCATGGACTCAGACGAGGCGGCGGTCTGCAGCGTATATAACCGATGGTCCACGGACGCCAGGAATTTAAGCATCCGGTTCAGGGTTTCACGCTGTTGTGCCAGCTCCTGGCGCAGCTCAGCCAGCTCTGATGTTTGTGCTCCAGCGGAATCCATGGCCTGATCAAACTGTCAGGGCCGGGAAGGCTTGTAGGCCCAGGGGGTGGATCCACTGGACCTTGCACCCCACCGGAGGGCAGGGTGCACGGCAGCCGGAGCACCGGCGTGGCAGGGACAAGTATAAGCAGGTCACCAGAGTCACAGAGTTCTTTAGGACAGTAAAGTAAACAGGCACAGGTACCAGGGAGCAAAGACACGAAGTCAGCAGGACACGGCACCAGAGGACCTGAGCACCTAGCTCATAAGACTATGCTACAAGACACGTTGATCAGGCCCCGCCCACATGGAAAGGCAAGTCTTATATACCCAGCACAGCCCTATGTCATTTCCTGCTTCAGGTGTGCTGGGCCCATAAGACCAGGAAAGTGGGCGCGGCCTGGTCCTATACAGAACCATGAGGCTAAGACTCAGAGTCAGACTCCTGAGACCAGGAACAGGACTCAGGGGAGCAAGAGCGGGAGCGGCAGCCATGACCAGTGGACACGTGGACTGGATCAGTGAGCAAGGAGCGGTGGTGCGATGGCGATACTGGATCAGTGGGTACGGAGCGGTGGTGCGATGCAGGGACCGGCTCAGTGGGTAAGGAGTGGTGCTGGGACACGGGGAGCGCGACATATACCACCACTCCCATCATCAGCCCCCACACAGCGCTCCTGCCCTAATACACCCCCACCCCCATCATCAGCCCCCACACAGCGCTCCTGCCCTAATACACCCCCACCCCCATCATCAGCCCCCACACAGCGCTCCTGCCCTAATACACCACCACCCCCCATCAGCCCCACACAGCGCTCCTGCCCTAATACACCCCCACCCCCCATCAGCCCCACACAGCGCTCCTGCCCTAATACACCCCCACCCCCCATCATCAGCCCCCACACAGCGCTCCTGCCCTAATACACCCCCACCCCCCATCAGCCCCCACACAGCACTCATGCCCAATACACCCCCACGCAGCGATCTTGCCCTAATACACCCCCACCCCCCCATCATTAGCTCCCACACAGCGCTCTTGCCCTAATACACCCCCACCCCCCCATCATCAGCCCCCACACAGCGCTCCTGCCCTAATACACCCCCACCCCCCCCATCAGCCCCCACACAGCACTCATTCCACAATACATCCCCACGCAGCGATCTTGCCCTAATACACCCCCACCACCCCTATCATCAGCCCCCACACGGCGGGGGGGATTGAGATGGAGGAGGAGATGGGGATATATACAAAGAGGAGGAGGAGGAGAGTACAGGGATATGTACGAGGAAGAGGAGGATAGGAGGGGGATCTCTACGGGCCGCTGGAGAGGACGATGGATCTTTATGAGGGTGGAGGAGACGAAGGAGGGGGAGCTATATGGGGCAGCGACGAAGAGGAATCTATACAGGGGCAAAGGAGAGAGGGGGATTTATACAGTGGAGAAGGGGAGCTGTGCAGGGCAGTGGAGGATCCGTGCGGGAGAAGCAGAAAGGAGAGGAGGGGGAAGCGTGCGGGGCCCGAGGAGAGGACAACCTGTATAGGGGCGGAGCAGAGGGCAACCTGCATAGGGGCGGAGCAGAGGGCAACCTGCATAGGGGCGGAGGAGAGGGCAACCTGCATAGGGGCGGAGGAGAGGGCAACCTGCATAGGGGCGGAGCAGAGGGCAACCTGCATAGGGGCGGAGCAGAGGGCAACCTGCATAGGGGCGGAGCAGAGGGCAACCTGCATAGGGGCGGAGCAGAGGGCAACTTGCATAGGGGCGGAGCCGAGGGTAACCTGCATAGGGGCGGAGCAGAGGGCAACCTGCATAGGGGCGGAGCAGAGGGCAACCTGCATAGGGGCGGAGCAGAGGGCAACCTGCATAGGGGCGGAGCAGAGGGCAACCTGCATAGGGGCGGAGCAGAGGGCAACCTGCATAGGGGCGGAGCAGAGGGCAACCTGCATAGGGGCGGAGGAGAGGGCAACCTGCATAGGGGCGGAGCAGAGGGCAACCTGCATAGGGGCGGAGCAGAGGGCAACCTGCATAGGGGCGGAGCAGAGGGCAACCTGCATAGGGGCGGAGCAGAGGGCAACCTGCATAGGGGCGGAGCAGAGGGCAACCTGCATAGGTGCGGAGCAGAGGGCAACCTGCATAGGGGCGGAGCAGAGGGCAACCTGCATAGGGGCGGAGCAGAGGGCAACCTGCATAGGGGCGGAGGAGAGGGCAACCTGCATAGGGGCGGAGCAGAGGGCAACCTGCATAGGGGCGGAGGAGAGGGCAACCTGCATAGGGGCGGAGGAGAGGGCAACCTGCATAGGGGCGGAGCAGAGGGCAACCTGCATAGGGGCGGAGCAGAGGGCAACCTGCATAGGGGCGGAGCAGAGGGCAACCTGCATAGGGGCGGAGCACAGGGCAACCTGCATAGGGGCGGAGCAGAGGGCAACCTGCATAGGGTCGTGTATTGCAAATATAAAAATGGCTATTTTTTGAGTCTATACATTATGTTAAACTATAACATATTGATTAATCAGACAGACAAAGTGTACATGGTTACAAAATCTTGTATATACTTAAGGATTTCTGTGTGTTTGTCTTGAATATACAGACAGACAATATACCATTGTAACAGAAACCTTATGATTTACTTACATCAAATATCTGATGGTTTTGTGTGTTTGCTATCCATTGAAATAGAAACTCTGATCTATTTAGTTCACAATCTGATGTTTTATGTGTTTGCTATATACACAGACAGACAATATATCCATTTACCTATCTCAAATACCTGATGTGTATTCTTGGGAGATTTGAATGTCTGTGGGTTTATTACCCCATTGTCTGATGTGTGGTGTACCTCTGATTCATCTATGCCCAATGACTGGCCATCAAAGGCCATGGATCAATAAGACTACAACACATTAACTTTAAGGCTTGTAGTATTGTTCAAGCCTCTATAAGATCAGCTGAAGTATAGCACAGACATAAGCTCGTGTTTGCTGCCTCCGTGAGACGTCCGGGCAGTGATGTCCAGGAGTTCTCTGTCTATGTCCTGCTTCTCTGACCTCCAGACAGATGATGTCCAAAGCTCCTTGGTGATGTAAGTATATTTAACTGTACTTAACCTTTGTATGTTCAATATACAAACGTGTACGCAATATCATACTTTTCTTTAAGTTTGTATTTCACATTAACCTTTATAATAAAATTACTTATTTGCCTTCTTTAAAGCCGTATCTGAACCTTAGTGTTAAAAATATTAGCAAAACAGGGCGGAGCAGAGGGCAACCTGCATAGGGGCGGAGCAGAGGGCAACCTGCATAGGGACGGAGCAGAGGGCAACCTGCAAAGGGGCGGAGCAGAGGGCAACCTGCATAGGGGCGGAGCAGAGGGCAACCTGCATAGGGGAGGAGCAGAGGACAACCTGCATAGGGGCGGAGCAGAGGGCAACCTGCATAGGGGCGGAGGAGAGGGCAACCTGCATAGGGGCGGAGGAGAGGGCAACCTGCATAGGGGCGGAGCAGAGGGCAACCTGCATAGGGGCGGAGGAGAGGGCAACCTGCATAGGGGCGGAGGAGAGGGCAACCTGCATAGGGGCGGAGGAGAGGGCAACCTGCATAGGGGCGGAACAGAGGGCAACCTGCATAGGGGCGGAACAGAGGGCAACCTGCATAGGGGCGGAGCAGAGGGCAACCTGCATAGGGGCGGAGCAGAGGGCAACCTGCATAGGGGCGGAGCAGAGGGCAACCTGCATAGGGGCGGAGCAGAGGGCAACCTGCATAGGGGCGGAGCAGAGGGCAACCTGCATAGGGGCGGAACAGAGGGCAACCTGCATAGGGGCGGAGCAGAGGGCAACCTGCATAGGGGCGGAGCAGAGGGCAACCTGCATAGGGGCGGAGGAGAGGGCAACCTGCATAGGGGCGGAGGAGAGGGCAACCTGCATAGGGGCGGAGCAGAGGGCAACCTGCATAGGGGCGGAGCAGAGGGCAACCTGCATAGGGGCGGAGCAGAGGGGCAAAACAGGACTGCCTGCATGCCTCTCGATAGGAGTTTCCTCACGTTATTGTGAGGAAAGAGTTAACCTTTTTCACTGACTTAGAAAATAATAGAAATTCATTCTCCCTGGCAAGACCGAACCAGACTTATTTGCGTAATAAACTGTGAGACCAACCTAACATTATCTGGCGCCCGAAAAGCAGGGACCCGTGTTTCTAATCCCAGGACGCAGTGGACTGTCTTGCCATTCAGAGGAGGAGGTGACCAGAAACACCTGGCCAGGTAAGAGTTGAACCTTATTCTTCTCTTTATGCTCCCCACATCTGATCTCCCCTCTCCTCAACGCGCAAAATGGTACACTGTGAGTAGAAACTGGGTTATTGGCGGGTTTCTACTGAACTCTGAGAGAGCCTTACCAGCTGATGTTTTCTGTGCCTTGGTTGGTTGTTTGTTTGTTTCTTTGTGTTTCTCTGCCTCTCCGTGTGTCGCGTGTCTGCTCTCCTGCGCTTTGCTTCTGTGCTGTTGTCTTTGCTGGTTGTTATAGATCCCATACATCAGTGAGTGTTGAAAGGGAATAGTGTACCTGTTCTGTCCAATGGATGTGATATTCACTGCCCTAGTGTTAGTGGGAATAGCCCTGTTTGCCATTGCTATCGGATATAGAGTGTACCTTTGGTACAAGAAGGGTAACCCAGCGCCATTCAACATTCTCAGCCCCCTCTGAAGTTAGGACACCACCTTTCAGTAGGAATACAAAAGGAGTTAGTCTCTGAGTATCTCCAGGAAAGGTGGTTCTAGACCTCACCTTAGGTAGGAATACAAAAGGAGTTAGTCTCTGAGTATCTCCAGGATAGGTAGGTTTAGTCCAAAGGACGTTCAAGGGTCTAAAAGCTGAAGAAGATAGACGAAGAATGGGGCAAGGAATATCAAAAGACAGAAGAGCTGGATGCACCCTGCAACATCTCATTACGTGTTATCATGGCAAAAGAACAGCCAGTCAGTCCAAGGAAGTTTTTAAGACATTTGGATTGAAGGGGAAGGATCAATTGGACCCCAACAAATGGGACACAATAACAGCTACTAGAGCAGGAGTGATAGCAGATAAATCATGGACTGAACTAGTCAGAACTCTTTCTGACATGGCAAAAACAGCCCACGATCAAGGTTGGATATATCATGAAGAATCAGACACATGGGAAGAAGGCTAATAAGGAACAGCAGCTTCCTCCGTACCTGTCAGCTACTCCTGGAACAGCTTCAAAAATAGCAGGATCCCCGGGATGGACCTGCACAAACTGTAGCCAACAAAATCCGGACTGGAGTGAAACATGCCTAGCCTGTGGAGCCCCACAGCACAAGCTACAAGCCACAGCACCAGTGCCTCTTTATCCCGTAGTGGAAAGAAGAGTCCTGATAAGACCACCTGTTAATCCACAAAACCCAGATGCTCCCAGAGATGCAGTTCCTCGTACGTATGATGACTACGTACCCTGGACTCCAGCCCAGCAGATGGCTTTCCTGCAAAATGCTCCAGACCCGACTAGAAACCCAGTCAGTTTTTCACGTTACCTGAACCAAATACAGGTCTCCTACAGAAGCACTTGGTTGGACATGGAAGGTTTGTGTAGAGTTAAAATGTCTCCCGAACTGTATGCCAAACTCACTGCCCACCTGACAGGACATGTTCCGGACAATACCCGTAATGTGGAATCGGGCCAAGATTTTATGATAAGACTCAATCTCTTCTGCGCCCAGGAGCAAAGAACTAAGGGCACAATGGGACCAGTGCATCAAGGTCATGTGGAGAATGTCAGCTCATTTTACTACAGATTGATGCAGTCATTCGCAGATGAAGGGCTGGACTTACAAGCGGGTGCGATACGTCGCCTGATGATAAGATCCTTCATGGATGGAATACATGCACCTCTGGCAGAAAGATTGAAAGCGTGCTGCCCAGAATGGAGAAACATGGAAGACATAGATCTTCTAGTGAACAAAGCAAGTGGCTTAGAAACCGACGCAAAGGATAAAAGGAGCAACAAGAAAGTTGTCATAGCAGCAGTGGACGGTGAGCCAGAAGGTACAAGAAGGAAGGCACCGACCTGCTACTATTGTGGGAGTCAGAGGACATGTGATCAGAGACTGTAGAAAGAAGAAGAGGGACACTCAAAACCAACCCCAGAGTCAGGAGGAGAAGACTGCCTGACTTGCGGCAGCACGGGATAGGGATGCCAGAGGTCCATTTATACATGTCCCCCTTCACATTGGCAACAAGGAAATAAGAGCTTTAGTGGACTCAGGAGCCTCTCGCTCTGTACTCCCCAACAATCTGGTGCCTGAAGGATCCATCTCCTCTGAAGCTACTGTAGTATCCGGAGTTGATGGGCAAGCCCAGATAATCTCAATAATACATCCACTGAAGGTGAAACTGGGACCATACATGTTCGTGTCTAAATTCTTAGTGTCCCCCCTGGGTGGAGATGCCCTAGTGGGAGCAGATCTACTATCAAGACTACAAGCTCAGATTGTCTACAATGAAGATGGATCTGCTATCCTGCAAATTCCAGAAGATATCCCAGAAGAAATACTGTGCACTCTCCAGATGATAGAAGACCAACCAGAATCTGAAGTTACACATGAAGTAAACACGGATCCAATCCTTCTACAAGTTCCTGCAAAACTCTGGTCCACATCAAAAACTGACCTCGGCACACTACCCGTGCCTACAGTAAAAGTTTCAGTCAAGCCTGGAATTACGCCACCGCAGCTGAGACAATCCCCCCTCCCGCTACCTCTCGCAGTACATCTACCAGTACGTGGATGATTTACTACTGTGCTGCCCTAGTGAAGAAAAATGCACAACTGCTTCAATAAGTCTTCTTACCTTTCTGGCAGAAGTAGGATGCAAAGCGAGCAGAGATAAATTGCAGTTCTGCAAAACGAGGGTCACTTTCCTGGGTCATTGCCTTTCTGCGGAACAAAAATACCTCAGCCCGGACAGACAAGAAGTTATCAGGAAAGCAAGCATTCCTAGAAATCTCAAACAACTCAGAGGATTTTTAGGGCTAATATCATTTTGCAGACAGTGGATTCCAATGCATCGCTACTCATGCAACCGCTGTATGATTGCACAAAGAATGTTCCTTTCTCCCTCACAGAAGAAGCTCGACAAAACTTTCAAAAGCTCAAGGAACTAGTGATTGATGCACCTGCTCTGGCACTACCAAACTATGATCTCACCTTTAATCTGTTCGTAGCAGAGCTTCAAGGATTTGCCGTAGGAGTACTCACCCAGAAGACGGACAAACATCACATAATCGGGTACTACTCCTCTCAACTTGACAACGTCACAAAAGCAGCACCAACCTGTGTCCGTGCTGTTACAGCAGTTTCAAACATACTGAAGAAAGCATCTGAAATCTCACTCGATTTCCCGACTACCATCCTTACCAGCCATGAAATCTGTGCTGTTCTCAATCAAGTGCAGCTGAAACGCCTCTCCATGGCAAGACAGGTCAGACTCCAGTGCACGCTGTTGCTACCCCCAAACATCTCATTTGCTCGAGTTACAAGTCTAAACCTTGCTGATCTGCTGATCTTTACAAGTTTAGAAGAGAGGACAGAAGAGAGGAGAGAAGAGAGTGACAAACGTACCAGTGCACCATTTGATCATGATTGTCAGCAACTCATTGAACATGAGGCAAAGCCCCTTCACAATATACAGGCAACACCGCTTACAAATCCAGACTTTGAACTTTTTGTGGATGTAGCAGATACGCTGATGAAGCAGGCAAGTTCCACACCGGATTTGCAGTAGTGACTCTATATGCAGTCCTAGCCAAACAACCGCTACCTCCACGCATATCTGCTCAAGAAGCAGAACGTCTTGCTCTCATCTGGGCAATCGAGTTTCTGGAAGAATGAACAGCGAACATCTACACGGACTCAGCCTATGCACACGGCATTGTGCACGATTTTGGCACTATCTGGCAGATAAGAGGATTCCTCACAGCAACAGGAAATCCCATCAGGCATGGAGCCTCAGTGAAGAAACTAATGGAAGTAGCCTTGATACCAAAACAGCTAGCAATCATAAAGGTTGCTGCCCACACCAAGGCTCAAACACCCGAGGCAAGGGGAAATCGCTTGGCCGATCAAACAGCAAAACAAGCAGCCTTACTCCCTTTGAAGGAGATGGAAACAGTGTCAACGACGGAGGAAGAAATGCAGAACCTCTTTGAGACACAAGAAAACGCCTCTGAGAAAGAAAAGGCCGGATGGCGGGCCAAGGGGGCAGAAAAGGTGGAGGGGATTTGGCAACTAAACGGACTTCCCGTCCTGCCACGCAGTTGGTTCCCTGCCATTTTCCAAGTACTCCACTATCCCACACACAGTAGCACAAACTCAATCATGAACCAGATGCAACCTTATTGGGTAGCCCCCGGCTTCAGACAATACGCCTCCCAGAGAATAAAAGCTTGTCACAGCTGTCAACAACATAATCCAGGCCAGCTAACTAAAACCCCGCAAAGACACATGCCAAAGACGTTTGCCCCATTTCAAAGAGTACAAATAGACTATATACAGTTGCCAAAACATGGCATCTACGAGTTTGTACTTG
Organism: Anomaloglossus baeobatrachus; assembly: GCF_048569485.1. Taxonomy (NCBI): domain Eukaryota; kingdom Metazoa; phylum Chordata; class Amphibia; order Anura; family Aromobatidae; genus Anomaloglossus; species Anomaloglossus baeobatrachus. The sequence goes on along the minus strand of NC_134364.1, from coordinate 138,476,656 downwards.
TCTGTGTAGACCTCTTCTCAGGATGGCCAGAGGCCTATCCTGTAAGCTCAGCCACGGCCCAATTTACAGCAAAGAAATTGGCCTGTGAGCTGGTGCCTCGGTTTGGACTCCCTGACGTCATAGAGTCAGACCGAGGTACTCATTTCACTGGACAAGTTTTCCAGAACACCTGTGCCCTGTTAGGCATTCAGTCAGCCTTACACACGCCTTACCACCCACAGTCATCAGGGAAAGTGGAAAGGTTAAATGGCACTCTAAAGCTCAAACTAGCCAAGGCAGTGGAGGAGACTGGTAGACCATGGACAGAATGTCTCCCCATAGCTCTTTACTCCATAAGGACTACCCCGCAGGGAAAGCACAGGCTCTCACCCTTTGAAATACTCTTTGGTAGTGCACCCAGATTAGGATGCTACTTCCCACAGGAGTTACACCTGCAATGTGATAGCCTAACGTCTTATGTTGTTTCCCTGCAGAAGAGACTAGCTGAAACCCACCAAAGGGTCTACTATTCTCTACCTGATCCTGATGCCGTTCCAGGAACCCACTCTCTAAAGCCTGGTGACCGGGTCTACCTAAAGAAGCACGTGAGAAAGACCCTTGAGCCACGATTCGAAGGGCCTTTGACTGTCCAGCTGACCACTCCAACCTCCGTCAAACTTGAGGGGAGATCGATATGGGTCCATGCCAGCCACTGCAAGAAGGCCTAATACTGCTGTCTTTCCTCTAGAAATCACCTTGGCGTATCATGATGAGACTCCTATCTAGAGGCATGCAGGCAGTCCTGGGTGACGGATGTGAGACGACACTCCCTGAGCAAACCCGCGGCTTAGAAAGTATCTGGAGGCTAGCCTGCTTTCTCTATAGTCCACAGCTTCTCGATGGCCCCCTGTCCATCAATCACGCCAATAGGGGGTATTGTGAGGAAAGAGTTAACCTTTTTCACTGACTTAGAAAATAATAGAAATTCATTCTCCCTGGCAAGACCGAACCAGACTTATTTGCGTAATAAACTGTGAGACCAACCTAACAAAGGCTTGTAATATTGTTCAAGCCTCTATAAGATCAGCTGAAGTATAGCACAGACATAAGCTCGTGTTTGCTGCCTCCGTGAGACGTCCGGGCAGTGATGTCCAGGAGTTCTCTGTCTATGTCCTGCTTCTCTGACTTCCAGACAGATGATGTCCAAAGCTCCTTGGTGATGTAAGTATATTTAACTGTACTTAACCTTTGTATGTTCAATATACAAACGTGTACGCAATATCATACTTTTCCTTTAAGTTTGTATTTCACATTAACCTTTATAATAAAATTACTTATTTGCCTTCTTTAAAGCCGTATCTGAACCTTAGTGTTAAAAATATTAGCAAAACAGGGCGGAGCAGAGGGAAACCTGCATAGGGGCGGAGCAGAGGGCAACCTGCAAAGGGGCGGAGCAGAGGGCAACCTGCAAAGGGGCGGAGCAGAGGGCAACCTGCAAAGGGGCGGAGCAGAGGGCAACCTGCATAGGGGCGGAGCAGAGGGCAACCTGCATAGGGGAGGAGCAGAGGACAACCTGCATAGGGGCGGAGCAGAGGGCAACCTGCATAGGGGCGGAGCAGAGGGCAACCTGCATAGGGGCGGAGCAGAGGGCAACCTGCATAGGGGCGGAGCAGAGGGCAACCTGCATAGGGGCGGAGGAGAGGGCAACCTGCATAGGGGCGGAGCAGAGGGCAACCTGCATAGGGGCGGAGCAGAGGGCAACCTGCATAGGGGCGGAGCAGAGGGCAACCTGCATAGGGGCGGAGCAGAGGGCAACCTGCATAGGGGCGGAGCAGAGGGCAACCTGCATAGGGGCGGAGCAGAGGGCAACCTGCATAGGGGCGGAGCAGAGGGCAACCTGCATAGGGGCGGAGCAGAGGGCAACCTGCATAGGGGCGGAGCAGAGGGCAACCTGCATAGGGGCGGAGCAGAGGGCAACCTGCATAGGGGCGGAGCAGAGGGCAACCTGCATAGGGGCGGAGCAGAGGGCAACCTGCATAGGGGCGGAGCAGAGGGCAACCTGCATAGGGGCGGAGCAGAGGGCAACCTGCATAGGGGCGGAGCAGAGGGCAACCTGCATAGGGGCGGAGGAGAGGGCAACCTGCATAGGGGCGGAGCAGAGGGCAACCTGCATAGGGGCGGAGCAGAGGGCAACCTGCATAGGGGCGGAGCAGAGGGCAACCTGCATAGGGGCGGAGCAGAGGGCAACCTGCATAGGGGCGGAGCAGAGGGCAACCTGCATAGGGGCGGAGCAGAGGGCAACCTGCATAGGGGCGGAGCAGAGGGGCAAAACAGGACTGCCTGCATGCCTCTCGATAGGAGTTTCCTCACGTTATTGTGAGGAAAGAGTTAACCTTTTTCACTGACTTAGAAAATAATAGAAATTCATTCTCCCTGGCAAGACCGAACCAGACTTATTTGCGTAATAAACTGTGAGACCAACCTAACAAAGGCTTGTAATATTGTTCAAGCCTCTATAAGATCAGCTGAAGTATAGCACAGACATAAGCTCGTGTTTGCTGCCTCCGTGAGACGTCCGGGCAGTGATGTCCAGGAGTTCTCTGTCTATGTCCTGCTTCTCTGACTTCCAGACAGATGATGTCCAAAGCTCCTTGGTGATGTAAGTATATTTAACTGTACTTAACCTTTGTATGTTCAATATACAAACGTGTACGCAATATCATACTTTTCCTTTAAGTTTGTATTTCACATTAACCTTTATAATAAAATTACTTATTTGCCTTCTTTAAAGCCGTATCTGAACCTTAGTGTTAAAAATATTAGCAAAACAGGGCGGAGCAGAGGGAAACCTGCATAGGGGCGGAGCAGAGGGCAACCTGCAAAGGGGCGGAGCAGAGGGCAACCTGCAAAGGGGCGGAGCAGAGGGCAACCTGCAAAGGGGCGGAGCAGAGGGCAACCTGCATAGGGGCGGAGCAGAGGGCAACCTGCATAGGGGAGGAGCAGAGGACAACCTGCATAGGGGAGGAGCAGAGGGCAACCTGCATAGGGGCGGAGCAGAGGGCAACCTGCATAGGGGCGGAGCAGAGGGCAACCTGCATAGGGGCGGAGCAGAGGGCAACCTGCATAGGGGCGGAGCAGAGGGCAACCTGCATAGGGGCGGAGCAGAGGGCAACCTGCATAGGGGCGGAGCAGAGGGCAACCTGCATAGGGGCGGAGCAGAGGGCAACCTGCATAGGGGCGGAGCAGAGGGCAACCTGCATAGGGGCGGAGCAGAGGGCAACCTGCATAGGGGCGGAGCAGAGGGCAACCTGCATAGGGGCGGAGCAGAGGGCAACCTGCATAGGGGCGGAGCAGAGGGCAACCTGCATAGGGGCGGAGCAGAGGGCAACCTGCATAGGGGCGGAGCAGAGGGCAACCTGCATAGGGGCGGAGCAGAGGGCAACCTGCATAGGGGCGGAGCAGAGGGCAACCTGCATAGGGGCGGAGCAGAGGGCAACCTGCATAGGGGCGGAGCAGAGGGCAACCTGCATAGGGGCGGAGCAGAGGGCAACCTGCATAGGGGCGGAGCAGAGGGCAACCTGCATAGGGGCGGAGGAGAGGGCAACCTGCATAGGGGCGGAGCAGAGGGCAACCTGCATAGGGGCGGAGCAGAGGGCAACCTGCATAGGGGCGGAGCAGAGGGCAACCTGCATAGGGGCGGAGCAGAGGGCAACCTGCATAGGGGCGGAGCAGAGGGCAACCTGCATAGGGGCGGAGCAGAGGGCAACCTGCATAGGGGCGGAGCAGAGGGCAACCTGCATAGGGGCGGAGCAGAGGGCAACCTGCATAGGGGCGGAGCAGAGGGCAACCTGCATAGGGGCGGAGCAGAGGGGCAAAACAGGACTGCCTGCATGCCTCTCGATAGGAGTTTCCTCACGTTATTGTGAGGAAAGAGTTAACCTTTTTCACTGACTTAGAAAATAATAGAAATTCATTCTCCCTGGCAAGACCGAACCAGACTTATTTGCGTAATAAACTGTGAGACCAACCTAACATTATCTGGCGCCCGAAAAGCAGGGACCCGTGTTTCTAATCCCAGGACGCAGTGGACTGTCTTGCCATTCAGAGGAGGAGGTGACCAGACGTGGGGACCAGAAACACCTGGCCAGGTAAGAGTTGAACCTTATTCTTCTCTTTATGCTCCCCACATCTGATCTCCCCTCTCCTCAACGCGCAAAATGGTACACTGTGAGTAGAAACTGGGTTATTGGCGGGTTTCTACTGAACTCTGAGAGAGCCTTACCAGCTGATGTTTTCTGTGCCTTGGTTGGTTGTTTGTTTGTTTCTTTGTGTTTCTCTGCCTCTCCGTGTGTCGCGTGTCTGCTCTCCTGCGCTTTGCTTCTGTGCTGTTGTCTTTGCTGGTTGTTATAGATCCCATACATCAGTGAGTGTTGAAAGGGAATAGTGTACCTGCTCTGTCCAATGGATGTGATATTCACTGCCCTAGTGTTAGTGGGAATAGCCCTGTTTGCCATTGCTATCGGATATAGAGTGTACCTTTGGTACAAGAAGGGTAACCCAGCGCCATTCAACATTCTCAGCCCCCTCTGAAGTTAGGACACCACCTTTCAGTAGGAATACAAAAGGAGTTAGTCTCTGAGTATCTCCAGGAAAGGTGGTTCTAGACCTCACCTTAGGTAGGAATACAAAAGGAGTTAGTCTCTGAGTATCTCCAGGATAGGTAGGTTTAGTCCAAAGGACGTTCAAGGGTCTAAAAGCTGAAGAAGATAGACGAAGAATGGGGTAAGGAATATCAAAAGACAGAAGAGCTGGATGCACCCTGCAACATCTCATTACGTGTTATCATGGCAAAAGAACAGCCAGTCAGTCCAAGGAAGTTTTTAAGACATTTGGATTGAAGGGGAAGGATCAATTGGACCCCAACAAATGGGACACAATAACAGCTACTAGAGCAGGAGTGATAGCAGATAAATCATGGACTGAACTAGTCAGAACTCTTTCTGACATGGCAAAAACAGCCCACGATCAAGGTTGGATATATCATGAAGAATCAGACACATGGGAAGAAGGCTAATAAGGAACAGCAGCTTCCTCCGTACCTGTCAGCTACTCCTGGAACAGCTTCAAAAATAGCAGGATCCCCGGGATGGACCTGCACAAACTGTAGCCAACAAAATCCGGACTGGAGTGAAACATGCCTAGCCTGTGGAGCCCCACAGCACAAGCTACAAGCCACAGCACCAGTGCCTCTTTATCCCGTAGTGGAAAGAAGAGTCCTGATAAGACCACCTGTTAATCCACAAAACCCAGATGCTCCCAGAGATGCAGTTCCTCGTACGTATGATGACTACGTACCCTGGACTCCAGCCCAGCAGATGGCTTTCCTGCAAAATGCTCCAGACCCGACTAGAAACCCAGTCAGTTTTTCACGTTACCTGAACCAAATACAGGTCTCCTACAGAAGCACTTGGTTGGACATGGAAGGTTTGTGTAGAGTTAAAATGTCTCCCGAACTGTATGCCAAACTCACTGCCCACCTGACAGGACATGTTCCGGACAATACCCGTAATGTGGAATCGGGCCAAGATTTTATGATAAGACTCAATCTCTTCTGCGCCCAGGAGCAAAGAACTAAGGGCACAATGGGACCAGTGCATCAAGGTCATGTGGAGAATGTCAGCTCATTTTACTACAGATTGATGCAGTCATTCGCAGATGAAGGGCTGGACTTACAAGCGGGTGCGATACGTCGCCTGATGATAAGATCCTTCATGGATGGAATACATGCACCTCTGGCAGAAAGATTGAAAGCGTGCTGCCCAGAATGGAGAAACATGGAAGACATAGATCTTCTAGTGAACAAAGCAAGTGGCTTAGAAACCGACGCAAAGGATAAAAGGAGCAACAAGAAAGTTGTCATAGCAGCAGTGGACGGTGAGCCAGAAGGTACAAGAAGGAAGGCACCGACCTGCTACTATTGTGGGAGTCAGAGGACATGTGATCAGAGACTGTAGAAAGAAGAAGAGGGACACTCAAAACCAACCCCAGAGTCAGGAGGAGAAGACTGCCTGACTTGCGGCAGCACGGGATAGGGATGCCAGAGGTCCATTTATACATGTCCCCCTTCACATTGGCAACAAGGAAATAAGAGCTTTAGTGGACTCAGGAGCCTCTCGCTCCGTACTCCCCAACAATCTGGTGCCTGAAGGATCCATCTCCTCTGAAGCTACTGTAGTATCCGGAGTTGATGGGCAAGCCCAGATAATCTCAATAATACATCCACTGAAGGTGAAACTGGGACCATACATGTTCGTGTCTAAATTCTTAGTGTCCCCCCTGGGTGGAGATGCCCTAGTGGGAGCAGATCTACTATCAAGACTACAAGCTCAGATTGTCTACAATGAAGATGGATCTGCTATCCTGCAAATTCCAGAAGATATCCCAGAAGAAATACTGTGCACTCTCCAGATGATAGAAGACCAACCAGAATCTGAAGTTACACATGAAGTAAACACGGATCCAATACTTCTACAAGTTCCTGCAAAACTCTGGTCCACATCAAAAACTGACCTCGGCACACTACCCGTGCCTACAGTAAAAGTTTCAGTCAAGCCTGGAATTACGCCACCGCAGCTGAGACAATCCCCCCTCCCGCTACCTCTCGCAGTACATCTACCAGTACGTGGATGATTTACTACTGTGCTGCCCTAGTGAAGAAAAATGCACAACTGCTTCAATAAGTCTTCTTACCTTTCTGGCAGAAGTAGGATGCAAAGCGAGCAGAGATAAATTGCAGTTCTGCAAAACGAGGGTCACTTTCCTGGGTCATTGCCTTTCTGCGGGACAAAAATACCTCAGCCTGGACAGACAAGAAGTTATCAGGAAAGCAAGCATTCCTAGAAATCTCAAACAACTCAGAGGATTTTTAGGGCTAATATCATTTTGCAGACAGTGGATTCCCAATGCATCGCTACTCATGCAACCGCTGTATGATTGCACAAAGAATGTTCCTTTCTCCCTCACAGAAGAAGCTCGACAAAACTTTCAAAAGCTCAAGGAACTAGTGATTGATGCACCTGCTCTGGCACTACCAAACTATGATCTCACCTTTAATCTGTTCGTAGCAGAGCTTCAAGGATTTGCCGTAGGAGTACTCACCCAGAAGACGGACAAACATCACATAATCGGGTACTACTCCTCTCAACTTGACAACGTCACAAAAGCAGCACCAACCTGTGTCCGTGCTGTTACAGCAGTTTCAAACATACTGAAGAAAGCATCTGAAATCTCACTCGATTTCCCGACTACCATCCTTACCAGCCATGACATCTGTGCTGTTCTCAATCAAGTGCAGCTGAAACGCCTCTCCATGGCAAGACAGGTCAGACTCCAGTGCACGCTGTTGCTACCCCCAAACATCTCATTTGCTCGAGTTACAAGTCTAAACCTTGCTGATCTGCTGATCTTTACAAGTTGAGAAGAGAGGACAGAAGAGAGGACAGAAGAGAGTGACAAACGTACCAGTGCACCATTTGATCATGATTGTCAGCAACTCATTGAACATGAGGCAAAGCCCCTTCACAATATACAGGCAACACCGCTTACAAATCCAGACTTTGAACTTTTTGTGGATGTAGCAGATACGCTGATGAAGCAGGCAAGTTCCACACCGGATTTGCAGTAGTGACTCTATATGCAGTCCTAGCCAAACAACCGCTACCTCCACGCATATCTGCTCAAGAAGCAGAACGTCTTGCTCTCATCTGGGCAATCGAGTTTCTGGAAGAATGAACAGCGAACATCTACACGGACTCAGCCTATGCACACGGCATTGTGCACGATTTTGGCACTATCTGGCAGATAAGAGGATTCCTCACAGCAACAGGAAATCCCATCAGGCATGGAGCCTCAGTGAAGAAACTAATGGAAGTAGCCTTGATACCAAAACAGCTAGCAATCATAAAGGTTGCTGCCCACACCAAGGCTCAAACACCCGAGGCAAGGGGAAATCGCTTGGCCGATAAAACAGCAAAACAAGCAGCCTTACTCCCTTTGAAGGAGACGGAAACAGTGTCAACGACGGAGGAAGAAATGCAGAACCTCTTTGAGACACAAGAAAACACCTCTGAGAAAGAAAAGGCCGGATGGCGGGCCAAGGGGGCAGAAAAGGTGGAGGGGATTTGGCGCCTAAACGGACTTCCCGTCCTGCCACGCAGTTGGTTCCCTGCCATTTTCCAAGTACTCCACTATCCCACACACAGTAGCACAAACTCAATCATGAACCAGATGCAACCTTATTGGGTAGCCCCCGGCTTCAGACAATACGCCTCCCAGAGAATAAAAGCTTGTCACAGCTGTCAACAACATAATCCAGGCCAGCTAACTAAAACCCCGCAAAGACACATGCCAAAGACGTTTGCCCCATTTCAAAGAGTACAAATAGACTATATACAGTTGCCAAAACATGGCATCTACGAGTTTGTACTTGTCTGTGTAGACCTCTTCTCAGGATGGCCAGAGGCCTATCCTGTAAGCTCAGCCACGGCCCAATTTACAGCAAAGAAATTGGCCTGTGAGCTGGTGCCTCGGTTTGGACTCCCTGAAGTCATAGAGTCAGACCGAGGTACTCATTTCACTGGACAAGTTTTCCAGAACACCTGTGCCCTGTTAGGCATTCAGTCAGCCTTACACACGCCTTACCACCCACAGTCATCAGGGAAAGTGGAAAGGTTAAATGGCACTCTAAAGCTCAAACTAGCCAAGGCAGTGGAGGAGACTGGTAGACCATGGACAGAATGTCTCCCCATAGCTCTTTACTCCATAAGGACTACCCCGCAGGGAAAGCACAGGCTCTCACCCTTTGAAATACTCTTTGGTAGTGCACCCAGATTAGGATGCTACTTCCCACAGGAGTTACACCTGCAATGTGATAGCCTAACGTCTTATGTTGTTTCCCTGCAGAAGAGACTAGCTGAAACCCACCAAAGGGTCTACTCTTCTCTACCTGATCCTGATGCCGTTCCAGGAACCCACTCTCTAAAGCCTGGTGACCGGGTCTACCTAAGGCCTCTGCCACACTCACGTGTCTCTGGAACGTGTGTGCCTTTTTTTCCACGTACCGGAGACACGTGCACACGGGGACCTAGGTAATCATAATGATTAGGACACACGTAAGTATTTCGGAACGGAACGTGTGTCCGTTCCGTACTTACGTGTGTCCATTTTTTCAAAACGGCAGCATGTCAGTTTTTTTCCGGGACCACGGGTGTCACACGGCCCGCACCCGTACCACTCGGATGTAGTGTGGATGCGGGTCAGTGTGACACGCGCCGGAGAAAGTCACGTGACATGTTAAAAATTAAATAAACACATACTCACCTCCACGAGTCCTGCTGTCTCTGCCGCGGCTGTCCCCTGCATCCGTCCCCCAGTGAATTTGAACAGCGCTTCTCCTTCACTGGGGGCCGGAAGTAGCGTCAGCGGGGCATGGCCTGGGGCGGAGACTGACATTCAGCACCGCAGACAGCACCGGAAGAAGTAGGTAAGTCGGGGCTTTCCGTTCTCCGTGTGTTATTACGTATAACACACGGAGAACACGTGCGTGCCACAAACACGGCACACACGGATCAAACCACCCCTTTAACACGTACGTGACAAAAATGGTACGTTTTGTCACGTAAGTGTGGCAGAGGCCTAAAGAAGCACGTGAGAAAGACCCTTGAGCCACGATTCGAAGGGCCTTTGACTGTCCAGCTGACCACTCCAACCTCCGTCAAACTTGAGGGGAGATCGATATGGGTCCATGCCAGCCACTGCAAGAAGGCCTAATACTGCTGTCTTTCCTCTAGAAATCACATTGGCGTATCATGATGAGACTCCTATCTAGAGGCATGCAGGCAGTCCTGGGTGACGGATGTGAGACGACACTCCCTGAGCAAACCCGCGGCTTAGAAAGTATCTGGAGGCTAGCCTGCTTTCTCTATAGTCCACAGCTTCTCGATGGCCCCCTGTCCATCAATCACGCCAATAGGGGGGATTATGAGGAAAGAGTTAACCTTTTTCACTGACTTAGAAAATAATAGAAATTCATTCTCCCTGGCAAGACCGAACCAGACTTATTTGCGTAATAAACTGTGAGACCAACCTAACAAAGGCTTGTAATATTGTTCAAGCCTCTATAAGATCAGCTGAAGTATAGCACAGACATAAGCTCGTGTTTGCTGCCTCCGTGAGACGTCCGGGCAGTGATGTCCAGGAGTTCTCTGTCTATGTCCTGCTTCTCTGACCTCCAGACAGATGATGTCCAAAGCTCCTTGGTGATGTAAGTATATTTAACTGTACTTAACCTTTGTATGTTCAATATACAAAAGTGTACGCAATATCATACTTTTCCTTTAAGTTTGTATTTCACATTAACCTTTATAATAAAATTACTTATTTGCCTTCTTTAAAGCCGTATCTGAACCTTAGTGTTAAAAATATTAGCAAAACAGGGCGGAGCAGAGGGCAACCTGCATAGGGGCGGAGCAGAGGGCAACCTGCATAGGGACGGAGCAGAGGGCAACCTGCAAAGGGGCGGAGCAGAGGGCAACCTGCATAGGGGCGGAGCAGAGGGCAACCTGCATAGGGGCGGAGGAGAGGGCAACCTGCATAGGGGCAGAGCAGAGGACAACCTGCATAGGGGCGGAGCAGAGGGCAACCTGCATAGGGGCGGAGCAGAGGGCAACCTGCATAGGGGCGGAGCAGAGGGCAACCTGCATAGGGGCGGAGCAGAGGGCAACCTGCATAGGTGCGGAGCAGAGGGCAACCTGCATAGGGGCGGAGCAGAGGGCAACCTGCATAGGGGCGGAGCAGAGGGCAACCTGCATAGGGGCGGAGCAGAGGGCAACCTGCATAGGGGCGGAGCAGAGGGCAACCTGCATAGGTGCGGAGCAGAGGGCAACCTGCATAGGGGCGGAGCAGAGGGCAACCTGCATAGGGGCGGAGGACAGGGCAACCTGCATAGGGGCAGAGGAGAGGACAACTTGTATGGAGGATCCTTCCCAAGATTCACCTTGAATAACCAAACAACTTACTATATACAATGACTGCTTAGCAAAGAGCATAAAGACAAATAAAAAAAACAGATATATTGTTCAATACAAGTTCCCTCCTGAATGAGCTCAACTCTGGCCTAAAATAGGTCTTAGCAACATCCAGGTATGAGGTCATTGTGGTCCACAGAGAAGCCTCAATGGCAAATAATTAGATGTTGTAGTTGTAGAAACAATGGTCCTAAACGGTGATTGTGCAGTAAGTGTGGCCTGAAGGGGTTACAATGACTACCTAAACTAACTACAGGCCCTACCGGAGTCTCAAATATTTTGGCGCCAAACTGATGTGAGGTGCGTGCACGGTTACCCACTGCGATGGCGCAGTGGGCCTTACTTATCTTATGGACCCGGGTCTGCTCTGGACAATATGTCTGAAGTACGCAGTAAGATGAGGCCTCTCCAACAGCTGAGCAGTACTGCCGGTCACTGGGGCTCGTCTCCTTGGCAACGTCCTATCCTTTCAGCAATCTTCTCCCATCTGGTAAGGATACGGATACAGTGTCACAGCTCTGATCAAGAGGATAGATTTCTAGTCGCAAATATTCTCTCTTCCCTCTTCCGCACGTCCTCTGTCTCTGTACTCATTCACTGCCAACCGCTTCCAAGATGGCTGCTGCTCTACTGCCTGTGATGTCATTGTGTTTATCAGCCTGTAGCTCCGCCCCATCTGAGCTACCAATTGCAGTCTTTCATCTGTGCTGAGAAACAGCGTCCTCTTATGGTGGAATAATGACATTGTTGTCCCTTATAAAGTATTATCACATCATTACTGACAGCTGCAGGGTTTAAAGTTACATACAATAAATACTGTTCACATTTATGAGACACAAATATATACGTCTAAACCAGGGGTGGGCAATTAATTTTCCCATGGGGCCGCATGAGAAATTGGGATTGGTTTAGAGGGCCGGACTAATATAATTACCTCAGTTCTACCCAATATACTACATCACTACACCCCCTCCATATACTACACCTGTAATAAACTACACCACTACACCCCTATATACTACACCTGTAATATACTACACCCCCATATACACCTGTATTATACTACACCACTACACCTCCGATATACTACATCATTACACCCCTATATACTACACCTGTAATATACTACACCCCATATACACCTGTATTATACTACACCACTATATAATACACCTCCGATATACTACATCATTACACCCCTATATACTACACCTGTAATATACTACACCCCCATATACACCTGTATTATACTACACCACTACACCTCCGATATACTACATCATTACACCCCTATATACTACACCTGTAATATACTACACCCCCATATACACCTGTATTATACTACACCACTATATAATACACCTCCGATATACTACATCATTACACCCCTATATACTACACCTGTAATATACTACATCACTACCCCCCATATACTACACCTGTAATATACTACACCTCCATATAGCACACCTGTAATATACTACATCACTACACCACTATATAGCACACCTGTAATATACTACAACTCCATATAGTACACCTGTAATATACAACATCACTACACCCCTATATACACCTGTAATATACTACACCTCCATATAGCACACCTGTAATATACTACAACTCCATATAGTACACCTGTAATATACTACATCACTACACCCCTATATACACCTGTAATATACTACACCTCCATATAGCACACCTGTAATATACTACATCACTACACCCCTATATAGCACACCTGTAATAAACTACACCTCCATATAGCACACCTGTAATATACTACACCTCCATATAGCACACCTGTAATATACTACAACTCTATATAGTACACCTGTAATATACAACATCACTACCCCCCATATACTACACCTGTAATATACTACACCTCCATATAGCACACCTGTAATATACTACAACTCTATATAGTACACCTGTAATATACTACATCACTACACCCCTATATACACCTGTAATATACAACATCACTACACCCCTATATACTACACCTGTAATATACTACACCTCCATATAGCACACCTGTAATATACTACATCACTACACCCCTATATAGCACACCTGTAATATACTACACCTCCATATAGCACACCTGTAATATACTACACCTCCATATAGCACACCTGTAATATACTAAACCTCAATAGAGCACACCTGTAATATACACCTCCATATAGTACACCTGTAATATACTACACCTCCATATAGTACACCTGTAATATACTACACCTCCATATAGCACACCTGTAATATACTACACCTCCATATAGCACACCTGTAATATACTACACCTCCATATAGCACACCTGTAATATACTACACCTCCATATAGCACACCTGTAATATACTACACCTCCATAGAGCACACCTGTAATATACACCTCCATATAGTACACCTGTAATATACTACACCTCCATATAGCACACCTGTAATATACTACATCACTATACCCCCATATACTACACCACTATATACACCTTCATATAGCACACCTGTAATATACTACACCGCCATATAGCACACCTGTAATATACTACATCACTATACCCCCATATACTACACCACTATATACACCTCCATATAGCACACCTGTAATATACTACATCACTATACCCCCATATACTACACCACTATATACACCTTCATATAGCACACCTGTAATATACTACATCACTATACCCCCATATACTACACCACTATATACATCTCCATATAGCACACCTGTAATATACTACATCACTATACCCCCATATACTACACCACTATATACACCTCCATATAGCACACCTGTAATATACTACATCACTATACCCCCATATACTACACCACTATATACACCTCCATATAGCACACCTGTAATATACTACATCACTATACCCCCATATACTACACCACTATATACAGCTCCATATAGCACACCTGTAATATACTACATCACTATACCCCCATATACTACACCACTATATACACCTCCATATAGCACACCTGTAATATACTACACCTCCATATAGCACACCTGTAATATACTACACCTCCATAGAGCACACCTGTAATATACTACACCTCCATATAGCACACCTGTAATATACTACACCTCCATAGAGCACACCTGTAATATACACCTCCATATAGTACACCTGTAATATACTACACCTCCATATAGCACACCTGTAATATACTACATCACTATACCCCCATATACTACACCACTATATACACCTTCATATAGCACACCTGTAATATACTACACCGCCATATAGCACACCTGTAATATACTACATCACTATACCCCCATATACTACACCACTATATACACCTTCATATAGCACACCTGTAATATACTACATCACTATACCCCCATATACTACACCACTATATACATCTCCATATAGCACACCTGTAATATACTACATCACTATACCCCCATATACTACACCACTATATACACCTTCATATAGCACACCTGTAATATACTACATCACTATACCCCCATATACTACACCACTATATACACCTCCATATAGCACACCTGTAATATACTACATCACTATACCCCCATATACTACACCACTATATACACCTCCATATAGCACACCTGTAATATACTACATCACTATACCCCCATATACTACACCACTATATACACCTCCATATAGCACACCTGTAATATACTACATCACTATACCCCCATATACTACACCACTATATACACCTCCATATAGCACACCTGTAATATACTACATCACTATACCCCCATATACTACACCACTATATACACCTCCATATAGCACACCTGTAATATACTACATCACTATACCCCCATATACTACACCACTATATACACCTTCATATAGCACACCTGTAATATACTAAACCCCAATATGTCACACACACTACACCCCATACAGCCTGCACCCCCATGTCACACACACTACACCCCCATATGTCACACACCATGCCCACATATCTCACCCTGCCTGTACCCCAACTTACCCCTCTCAAACACTCTGCACCCCTTCACATCCTTCTGTCAGTCTGCAGCCCTCATATGCCACTCACCCTGCAGCTCCATCTTCCCACATATGCACTCACCCTGCACCCCCCTCCCCCTCATGTCCCCTCTTTTCTCATTACCAGTCATCATGTGTCCACATCTCCTTCAGGATTCAGTATCTTGCTTTCTGCCCGCCATCCTGTGTCTCCTCCCACACAGTCACATGGGCGTGACATCATCGCAGGTCCTGCAAGATGAATTATTCCGTCTGCTGTGCTGCTCCTTCTCCTGCAGGGCGGGCGGGAACTTTTGAAATGACACACGCAGCGCAGTACTGACAACGTCAGAGCGCGCGCGTGTGTCACTGACAATTAGTGCCGGCAGGGAACAGAGGAAAGACTCCTGCGTTCCGCTGCCTGCACTGACTGTGCGGACCTGCACAGGATCTCTCCCTGCTCGGCACGCTGCAGCCCGGCTCCACTGCACCGGCTGAAGACGGGCGGGCCGGTCACAGAGAGCAGGCGGGCCGGATGTGGCCCGCGGGCCGCCCCTTGCCCAGGTCTGGTCTAAACTATGCTTGTGAGGTGATACAGGGTCTTGCCATGCACATCTTTAACCAGGTACATATTTCTGTCCATGAACAATGGGAGCTGTTTCACCATCTCACACGCAGGCACGCGGGCCTCCAGCATGGACGCGCAGGCAGCCGGCAGGCCTCCAGCAAGGACGCGCAGGCAGCCGGCGGGCCTCCAGCATGGACGCGCAGGCAGCCGGCGGGCCTCCAGCATGGACGCGCAGGCAGCCGGCGGGCCTCCAGCATGGACGCGCAGGCAGCCGGCGGGCTTGCAGCACGGAGACGCAGGCAGCCGGCGGGCCTCCAGCACGGAGACGCAGGCAGCCGGCGGGCCTCCAGCACGGAGACGCAGGGAGCCACAGTGAGGTCGGCCGCCCGCCTTCACAGACAGGCGGCGGGCCGCCCGTACAGACAGGCGGCGGGGGGCGCCCGCACAGTCGGCGCAGGGCGCCCGCGCAGACAGGCGGCGGGGGGCGCCCGCACAGACAGGCGGCGGGGGGCGCCCGCACAGACAGGCGGCGGGCCGCCCGTACAGACAGGAGGCGGGCCGACCGCACAGAGAGGCGGCGGGCCGACCGCACAGAGAGGCGGCGGGCCGACCGCACAGACAGGCGGCGGAGGGCGCCTGCACAGAGAGGCGGCCGGCCGACCGCACAGAGAGGCGGCCGGCCGACCGCACAGAGAGGCTCCGGCCGGGGGGGGGAGGGAGGGGAATCAGTGCTGGGGAGATTATGTTTACATACCTTAGCAGCAGCACAGAGCAGACAGAGACTAGTTTCGGGCAGTGCGCTCCTCTCTGTTATGCCACGTCACGTGTTAGGATGGTAGGAGGGAAAAGCAGGGAGGCGGGGAGAGAGTGGGTGGGCGGAGCCCGGGAGACGGCCGTCCCGTCCGTGGCAACGGGACAAACAATGCAAAGCGTGATAGTCCCGCTGTATCCAGGACGGTTGGGAGGTATGATATAGCTGTGGTGAGGAGAGGGCTGCTGGGGCATACATATCTGGTGGGAGGGGGCTGGAGGCATACAGAGCTGGGGAGTGCTGGGGGGTATATAGATCTGGTGGGGTGACTGAGGGGTATACAAATCTGGTGTGGGGGCTGGGGGACATACAAATCTGGTGTTGGGGGTGGCTGGAGGCATATAGCTCTGGTGAGGAGAGGGCTGCTGGGGCATACATATCTGGTGGGAGGGGGCTGGAGGCATACAGAGCTGGGGTGTGCTGGGGGGCATATAGATCTGGTGGGGTGACTGAGGGGTATACAAATCTGGTGTGGGGGCTGGGGGACATACAAATCTGGTGAGGGGGGTGGCTGGAGGCATATAGCTCTGGTGAGGAGAGGGCTGCTGGGGCATACATATCTGGTGGGAGGGGGCTGGAGGCATACAGAGCTGGGGAGTGCTGGGGGGTATATAGATCTGGTGGGGTGACTGAGGGGTATACAAATCTGGTGTGGGGGCTGGGGGACATACAAATCTGGTGAGGGGGGTGGCTGGAGGCTTATAGCTCTGGTGAGGAGAGGGCTGCTGGGGCATACATATCTGGTGGGAGGGGGCTGGAGGCATACAGAGCTGGGGTGTGCTGGGGGGCATATAGATCTGGTGGGGGGGCATACAAATTTGGTGACGGGGCCATACAGATGTGGTGAGGGGGTGACTGGAGGCATATAGCTTTGGGTAGGTAGGGGGGGGTTACAGCGTTCCTTGGTGTTCAGCTCCTCTTCCTGCAGTCTCTTTATCTGTGGACAGAGCTCAGCATGTTGCTCGGTAGCTCCGCCCACAGATGCACTTCCGTACACAAACAGCCCAGCAGTGAGCAGTGAGTGCACGCTGAGCTGCAGATTTAAAGTGCCGGCAGCCAGAGTGCTGCTGCCGCCCACCCATAACAGCGGCAGCACAGAGCCAGAGCAGTGAAGCAGCGCTCGGCTCTGCTCTGCTCATGTGCATTAGGAGGGGGAGAAAGTCAGACTGGGAGAGAGCGGGTGGACGGAGCCACGGGCGGGACAAAAAGCCTCACGATCGTGACACCGGGACACCCGCTGAAATCCGGTACAGTCCCGCTGTATCCGGGACGGTTGGGAGGTATGCCAACACTGCTGACCCCCCAACGCCTGCCCTCCCCACCAAGGACAGAGAACAGGCGGCTTATCTGCTACACGACACTCGTGTTCGCGGGTGCAGGGAAGACACATCACAGCCGTCATATATTGGGTACACAGGCAGTAACAGAAGATTCCTGGAGCAATGTAAGGTCGAGCCGGCACAGAGCCCCCCCATTCCTCCTGCCTGTGACGTACGACTATGTAGAGGTCACACGTCACCAAGGACAGATCTTCGCAGCTTCCTGGGTACACGCTAATGGCTGCCGCTTGTAGAACAGCGTGCAGCCGCCTCCTGCAGATGAGGGGAATCTATTTTACAGAAAAAACTATTGCCAACTACACCAATAACCACAACAACCATATGAGGCCTCTTATTGCATAGATTCAATATAAACACCAAAAAGGAAAATGCAGGCCATATAATATATAACACATCATCTTTATTAACAATAATAGTTAAAACCACATAACAATAATGGATCAGCCCAAGAGGGACGGATGGAATAATGGGGATCGCCGGGCACTTGTTATACTATTATAAATGGAAAACCATATATGGATGGTATGAAATGCTATTCTGTTTCAAAAATCATTAATGACTGCAAACCTTTCCTTAATAATAACCATTAAATAATGTATAAGTAGTAGCAAGGGTATGGTTTGCAGTGACATAAATTACTTAATGCAACATAACATTACCAAAGTCCAAAAATTAGGCTACCACGACCTCCCACAGACACACTGACGCGCGTTTCGCACTTAACCGTGCTTCGTCCAGGAGACAATAGAAAAAACTATTGTCCAAGTGTCAGATGCGATCGATCGGACGTCACGTGGTCCCGGAGGCAGAAAATTGTGATCAGCATCACAATCAGTGCTGCGATCACCAGCTCCAGCCTCCAGGACAAGAGCAGAGAAAGCACTGGGCAGAACAACACAAAGGACTACAGCCACATCTGAGAGGCAGCCTCTACCAGGAGCCGATACACCAAATACAAACCACAGACAACCGCTGATCTCCAGCTACAGAGAACGCACATTACAAGGGACAGTCCGCACTAACATCAGCAGAGACGTGAGGATACAGCCACATCTGAGAGGCGGCCTCTACCAGGAGCCGATACACCAAATACAAACCACAGACAACCGTTGATCTCCAGCTACAGAGAACGCACATCACAAGGGACAGTCCGCACTAACGTCAGCAGAGATGTGAGGACACAGCCACATCTGAGAGGCGGCCTCTACCAGGAGCCAATACATCAAACACAAACCACAGACAACCGCTGATCTCCAGCTACAGAAAACGCACATCACAAGGGACAGTCCGCACTAACGTCAGCAGAGATGTGAGGACACAGCCACTACTGAGAGGCGGCCTCTACCAGGAGCCGATACACCAAATACAAACCAAAGACAACCGCTGATCTCCAGCTACAGAGAACGCACATCACAAGGGACAGTCCGCACTAACATCAGCAGAGACGTGAGGATACAGCCACATCTGAGAGGCGGCCTCTACCAGGAGCCGATACACCAAATACAAACCACAGACAACCGCTGATCTCCAGCTACAGAGAACGCACATCACAAGGGACAGTCCGCACTAACGTCAGCAGAGATGTGAGGACACAGCCACATCTGAGAGGCGGCCTCTACCAGGAGCCAATACACCAAACACAAACCACAGACAACCGCTGATCTCCAGCTACAGAGAACGCACATTACAAGGGACAGTCAGCACTAACGTCAGCAGAGACATGAGGACACAGCCACATCTGAGAGGCGGCCTCTACCAGGAGCCGATACACCAAATACAAACCACAGACAACCGCTGATCTCCAGCTACAGAGAACGCACATTACAAGGGACAGTCAGCACTAACGTCAGCAGAGATGTGAGGACACAGCCACATCTGAGAGGCGGCCTCTACCAGGAGCCGATACACCAAATACAAACCAAAGACAACCGCTGATCTACAGCTACAGAGAACGCACATTACAAGGGACAGTCAGCACTAACGTCAGCAGAGATGTGAGGACACAGCCACATCTGAGAGGCGGCCTCTACCAGGAGCTGATACACCAAATACAAACCACAGACAACCGCTGATCTCCAGCTACAGAGAACGCACATTACAAGGGACAGTCCGCACTAACGTCAGCAGAGATGTGAGGACACAGCCACATCTGAGAGGCGGCCTCTACCAGGAGCCGACACACCAAATACAAACCACAGACAACCGCTGATCTCCAGCTACAGAGAACGCACATTACGAGGGACAGTCCGCACTAACGTCAGCAGAGATGTGAGGACACAGCCACATCTGAGAGGTGGCCTCTACCAGGAGCCGATACACCAAATACAAACCACAGACAACCGCTGATCTCCAGCTACAGAGAACGCACATTACAAGGGACAGTCCGCACTAACGTCAGCAGAGATGTGAGGACACAGCCACATCTGAGAGGCGGCCTCTACCAGGAGCAGATAGACCAAATACAAACCACAGACAACCGCTGATGTCCAGCTACAGAGAACGCACATTACAAGGGACAGTCAGCACTATCGTGAGCAGAGATGTGAGGACACAGCCACATCTGAGAGGCGGCCTCTACCAGGAGCCAATACACCAAACACAAACCACAGACAACCGCTGATCTCCAGCTACAGAGAACGCACATTACAAGGGACAGTCCGCACTAACGTCAGCAGAGATGTGAGGACACAGCCACATCTGAGAGGCGGCCTCTACCAGGAGCCAATACACCAAATAAAAAACCAAAGACAACCGCTGATCTCCAGCTACAGAGAACGCACATCACAAGGGACAGTCAGCACTAACGTGAGCAGAGATGTGAGGACACAGCCACATCTGAGAGGCGGCCTCTACCAGGAGCCAATACACCAAATACAAACCACGGACAACCGCTGAGCTCCAGCTACAGAGAACGCACATTACAAGGGACAGTCAACACTAACGTGAGCAGAGACGTGAGGATATAGCCACATCTGAGAGGTGGCCTCTACCAGGAGCAAATACACCAAATACAAACCACAGACAACCGCTGATCTCCAGCTACAGAAAACGCACATCACAAGGGACAGTCCGCACTAACGTCAGCAGAGACGTGAGGACACAGCCACATCTGAGAGGCGGCCTCTACCAGGAGCCGATACACCAAATACAAACCACAGACAACCGCTGATCTCCAGCTACAGAGAACGCACATTACAAGGGACAGTCCGCACTAACGTCAGCAGAGATGTGAGGACACAGCCACATCTGAGAGGCGGCCTCTACCAGGAGCCGACACACCAAATACAAACCACAGACAACCGCTGATCTCCAGCTACAGAGAACGCACATTACAAGGGACAGTCCGCACTAACGTCAGCAGAGATGTGAGGACACAGCCACATCTGAGAGGTGGCCTCTACCAGGAGCCGATACACCAAATACAAACCACAGACAACCGCTGATCTCCAGCTACAGAGAACGCACATTACAAGGGACCTGCAGCACTAACGTCAGCAGAGATGTGAGGACACAGCCACATCTGAGAGGCGGCCTCTACCAGGAGCCGATACACCAAATACAAACCACAGACAACCGTTGATCTCCAGCTACAGAGAACGCACATTACAAGGGACAGTCCGCACTAACGTCAGCAGAGATGTGAGGACACAGCCACATCTGAGAGGCGGCCTCTACCAGGAGCAGGTACACCAAATACAAACCAAAGACAACCACTGATCTCCAGCTACAGAGAACGCACATCACAAGGGACAGTCAGCACTAACGTCAGCAGAGACGTGAGGACACAGCCACATCTGAGAGATGGCCTCTACCAGGAGCCGATAGACCAAATACAAACCACAGACAACCGCTGATCTCCAGCTACAGAGAACGCACATCACAAGGGACAGTCAGCACTAATGTGAGCAGAGATGTGAGGACACAGCCACATCTGAGAGGCGGCCTCTACCAGGAGCCAATACACCAAACACAAACCACAGACAACTGCTGATCTCCAGCTACAGAGAACGCACATTACAAGGGACAGTCCGCACTAACGTCAGCAGAGATGTGAGGACACAGCCACATCTGAGAGGCGGCCTCTACCAGGAGCCGATACACCAAATACAAACCACAGACAACCGCTGATCTCCAGCTACAGAGAACGCACATTACAAGGGACAGTCCGCACTAACGTCAGGAGAGATGTGAGGACACAGCCACATCTGAGAGGCGGCCTCTACCATGAGCCAATACACCAAATAAAAAACCAAAGACAACCGCTGATCTCCAGCTACAGAGAACGCACATCACAAGGGACAGTCAGCACTAACGTGAGCAGAGATGTGAGGACACAGCCACATCTAAGAGGCGGCCTCTACCAGGAGCCAATACACCAAATAAAAAAACAAAGACAACCGCTGATCTCCAGCTACAGAGAACGCACATCACAAGGGACAGTCAGCACTAACGTGAGCAGAGATGTGAGGACACAGCCACATCTGAGAGGCGGCCTCTACCAGGAGCCAATACACCAAATACAAACCACGGACAACCGCTGATCTCCAGCTACAGAGAACGCACATTACAAGGGACAGTCAACACTAACATCAGCAGAGACATGAGGACACAGCCACATCTGAGAGGCGGCCTCTACCAGGAGCCAATACACCAAATACAAACCACAGACAACCGCTGATCTCCAGCTACAGAGAACGCACATCACAAGGGACAGTCAGCACTAACGTGAGCAGAGACATGAGGACACAGCCACATCTGAGAGGCAGCCTCTACCAGGAGCCGATACACCAAATACAAACCACAGACAACCGCTGATCTCCAGCTACAGAGAACGCACATCACAAGGGACAGTCAGCACTAACGTGAGCAGAGACGTGAGGATACAGCCACATCTGAGAGGCGGCCTCTACCAGGAGCCAATACACCAAATACAAACCACAAACAACCGCTGATCTCCAGCTACAGAGAACGCACATTACAAGGGACAGTCAGCACTAACGTGAGCAGAGATGTGAGGACACAGCCACATCTGAGAGGCAGCTTCTACCAGGAGCAGATACACCAAATACAAACCAAAGACAACCACTGATCTCCAGCTACAGAGAACGCACATCACAAGGGACAGTCAGCACTATCGTGAGCAGAGATGTGAGGATACAGCCACATCTGAGAGGCGGCCTCTACCAGGAGCAGATACACCAAATACAAACTACGGACAACCGCTGATCTCCAGCTAAAGAGAACCCACATCACAAGAGACAGTCAGCACTAACGTGAGCAGAGATGTGAGGACACAGCCACATCTGAGAGGCGGCCTCTACCAGGAGCCAATACACCAAATACAAACCACGGACAACCGCTGATCTCCAGCTACAGAGAACGCACATTACAAGGGACAGTCAGCACTAACTTGAGCAGAGATGTGAGGACACAGCCACATCTGAGAGGCGGCCTCTACCAGGAGCCAATGCACCAAATACAAACCACAGACAACCGCTGATCTCCAGCTACAGAGAACGCACATTACAAGGGACAGTCAGCACTAACGTGAGCAGAGATGTGAGGACACAAGAAGAAGCTCCAAAGGTGGGAAATCAGACCGTGCCATGAAAGACCCCAGCCAGCGTACTGCCACGGGCCGGCATGATGCCCACGGACAGGAGTGGAAAACTCTGTGTATGATCCCCTGTGAAGGCCAACTGAAATTACACCTAGTGTAAGGCATTGTGCTGCCCCCCATGTAGACCTGGGGAACATGGAGATACTGGGCGCACAGTGGTCTCCACCGTCTTCTGTAGAAAATGCACGCTCCTGGGCTCCTTAACCACTGTCCTCCTGACTTCCCCAGCCCTGATGTAGCAGGATTATGGGCATAGCAGAACAACCCAGGGTCACCAGCAGAACAGCTCCTCAGTAAATTGACCCCACAATGAGGCCTAATGGCAGTCTGTGCAGGGCCTCAGACTATCCCGGCATAAGGGCAGCCTGTCCACCCCGGAGAGCTCTCATTAGCGGCTATGCTTCCCAGTGATATAAGTGACAGGCTCTGGCCTCAATCTGTTCTCTCCTTTCTATTGTCCCGCTGAATGCACAAGGGGCGCCGGGAGATGGTCATCTATCTGCGGGAGGAAGCCATGCATGAAAGTGACAATCTCCATAGTAATACAAGCGGCCACTGACCAGAAACCCTGAAATCTGCTGCGGAAACCTGCCAATATCAGCTTCTAACAGATCACCTTGTGCCTACTTCACCTGCAGGAACGGCTGGCAGGACGGAAGGCGGCCATTACCACACTGCAAGATGGCGGCACGTCACTCGATTACAAGTAAAGACACTGAGGTAATGAGTGACCGCAGTGCAAAAATGGATGACCGCGCATACGTGTGGAGTGACCTATGGGCACAGCCGCAACATTACATGAGGTTTTCTCTGGAATTAATTGCCCACCCTACGCTCACAAGTTGTCAGCGAATGGACAGCGGGTTATTCACACAGATCCATGACACCCATAATAACATCCCATCATGGAAACCGTGGGCGAGGAAGACAAGGAGGCGGACACTGATCTCACCGCAAGCCCACAACATAAGACCTTACATGAAGGGGTCAAATGTACGAGAGAAACAAGCAAAACCAAAAAAAAGCAAACCCCCAAAGTATACTCCTGCTACACCATTACAGGGGTCACATATACAGTATACAGAGACCCCGCAGTGACCGGACGTCTCCTGCACCATTACAGGGGTCACATATACAGTATACAGAGACCCCGCAGTGACCGGACGTCTCCTGCACCATTACCGGGGCACATATACAGTATACAGAGACCCCGCAGTGACCGGACGTCTCCTGCACCATTACAGGGGTCACATATACAGTATACAGAGACCCCGCAGTGACCGGACGTCTCCTGCACCATTACAGGGGTCACATATACAGTATACAGAGACCCCGCAGTGACCGGACGTCTCCTGCACCATTACAGGGGTCACATATACAGTATACAGAGACCCCGCAGTGACCGGACGTCTCCTGTATCATTACAGGGGTCATATATACAGTATACAGAGACCCCGCAGTGACCGGACGTCTCCTGCACCATTAGAGGGGGAAAAAATTGGTTTGGTGTGGATGGAGAGTGGATATGGGCGTGACTGTGAAATGGGTGTGGTTAGGGGGCGTGGCCTAAAACAGGTTGTCCTCTCCTCCGCCCCTATACAGGTTGTCCTCTCCTCCGCCTCTATGCAGGTTGTCCTCTCCTCCGCCCCTATGCAGGTTGACCTCTGCTCCGCCCCTATGCAGGTTGCCCTCTGCTCCGCCCCAATGCAGGTTGCACTCTCCTCCGCCCCTATGCAGGTTGTCCTCTCCCCCGCCCCTATGCAGGTTGCCCTCTCCTCCGCCCCTATGCAGGTTGTCCTCTCCTCAGCCCCTATGCAGGTTGCCCTCTCCTCCGCCCCTATGCAGGTTGCCCTTTGCTCCGCCCCTATGCAGGTTGCCCTCTGCTCCGCCCCTATGCAGGTTGCCCTCTGCTCCGCCCCTATGCAGGTTGCCCTCTGCTCCGCCCCTATTCAGGTTGCCCTCTGCTCCTCCCCTATGCAGGTTGCCCTCTGCTCCGCCCCTATGCAGGTTGCCCTCTGCTCCGCCCCTATGCAGGTTGCCCTCTGCTCCGCCCCTATGCAGGTTGCCCTCTGCTCCGCCCCTATGCAGGTTGCCCTCTGCTCCGCCCCTATGCAGGTTGCCCTCTGCTCCGCCCCTATGCAGTTTGCCCTCTGCTCCGCCCCTATGCAGGTTGCCCTCTGCTCCACCCCCTATGCAGGTTGCCCTCTGCACCGCCCCCTATGCAGGTTGCCCTCTGCTCCGCCCCTATGCAGGTTGCCCTCTGCTCCGCCCCCTTTGCAGGTTGCCCTCTGCTCCGCCCCCTATGCAGGTTGCCCTCTGCTCCGCCCCTATGCAGGTTGCCCTCTGCTCCGCCCCTATGCAGGTTGCCCTCTGCTCCGCCCCTATGCAGGTTGCCCTCTGCTCCGCCCCTATGCAGGTTGCCCTCTCCTCCGCCCCTATGCAGGTTGCCCTCTGCTCCGCCCCTATACAGGTTGCCCTCTGCTCCGCCCCTATACAGGTTGCCCTCTGCTCCGCCCCTATGCAGGTGGCCCTCTGCTCCGCCCCTATGCAGGTTGCCCTCTGCTCCGCCCCTATGCAGGTTGCCCTCTCCTCGGGCCCCGCACGCTTCCCCCTCCTCTCCTTTCTGCTTCTCCCGCACGGATCCTCCACTGCCCTGCACAGCTCCCCATCTCCACTGTATAAATCCCCCTCTCTCCTTTGCCCCTGTATAGATTCCTCTTCGTCGCTGCCCCATATAGCTCCCCCTCCTTCATCTCCTCCACCCTCATAAAGATCCCTCATCCTCTCCAGCGGCCCGTAGAGATCCCCCTCCTATCCTCCTCTTCCTCGTACATATCCCTGTACTCTCCTCCTCCTCATCCTCCTCTTTGTATATATCCCCATCTCCTCCTCCATCTCAATCCCCCCCGCCGTGTGGGGGCTGATGATAGGGGTGGTGGTGTATTAGGGCAAGAGCGCTGTGTGGGGGCTAATGATGGGGGGGTGGGGGTGTATTAGGGCAAGAGCGCTGTGTGGGGGCTAATGATGGGGGTGTGGGGGTGTATTAGGGCAAGATCGCTGCGTGGGGGTGTATTGGGGCATGAGTGCTGTGTGGGGGCTGATGGGGGGGTGGGGGTGTATTAGGCCAGGAGCGCTGTGTGGGGGCTGATGATGGGGGTGGGGGTGTATTAGGGCAGGAGCGTTGTGTTGGGGCTGATGGGGTTGGGGGTTTATTAGGGCAGGAGCGCTGTGTGGGGACTGATGATGGGGGGTGGGGGTGTATTAGGGCAGGAGCGCTGTGTGGGGCTGATGGGGGGTGGGGGTGTATTAGAGCAGAAGGGCTGTGTGGGGCTGATGGGGGTGGTGGTGTATTAGGGCAGGAGCGCTGTGTGGGGGCTGATGATGGGGGTGGGGGTGTATTTGGGCAGGAGCGCCGTGTGGGGGCTGATGATGGGGGGGGTGGTATATTAGGGCAGGAGCGCCGTGTGGGGGCTGATGATAGGGGGTGGTGGTGTATTAGGGCAGGAGCGCCGTGTGGGGGCTGATGATGGGGGTGGGGGTGTATTAGGGCAGGAGCGCTGTGTGGGGCTGATGATGGGGTGGTGGTGGTATATTAGGGCAGGAGCGCCCTGTGGGGGCTGATAATGGGGGATGGTGGTGTATTAGGGCAGGAGCGCCCTGTGGGGGCTGATGATGGGGGATGGTGGTGTATTAGGGCAGGAGCGGCGTGTGGGGGCTGATGATGGGGGTGTATTAGGGCAGGAGCGCTGTGTGGGGGCTGATGATGGGGGTGGTGTATTAGGGCAGGAGCGCTGTGTGGGGGCTGATGATGGGGGGTGGTGTATTAGGGCAGGAGCGCTGTGTGGGGGCTGATGGGGGGTGGTGGTGTATTAGGGCAGGAGCGCTGTGTGGGGGTTGATGATAGGGGGTGGTGATGTTTTAGGGCAGGAGCGCTGTGTTGGGGCTGATGATGGGGGTGTATTAGGGCAGGAGCTCTGTGTGGGGGCTGGTGATGGGGGTGTATTAGGGCAGAAGCGCTGTGTGGGGGCTGATGATGGGGGGTTGGTTATTAGGGCAGGAGCGCTGTGTGGGGGCTGATGATGGGGGTGGGGGTGTATTAGGGCAGGAGCGCTGTGTGGGGGCTGATGATGGGGGTGGGGGTGTATTAGGGCAGGAGCGCTGTGTGGTGGTTGATGATGGGGGTTGGTGTATTAGGGCAGGAGAGCTGTGTGGGGGCTGATGATGGGGGTGGGGGTGTATTAGGGCAGGAGCGCTGTGTGAGGGCTGATGATGGGGGTGGGCGTGTATTAGGGCAGGAGCGTTGTGTGGGGGCTGATGGGGATGGGGTGTATTAGGGCAGGAGCGCTGTGTGGGGGCTGATGGGGGAGTTGGTGTATTAGGGCAGGAGCGCTGTGTGGGGGCTGATGGGGGGTTGGTGTATTAGGGCAGCAGCGCTGTGTGGGGGCTGATGATGGGGTGGGGGTGTATTAGGGCAGGAGCGCTGTGAGGGGGCTGATGATGGGGGTTGGGGGTATATTAGGGCAGGAGCGCTGTGTGGGGGCTGATGATGGGGGGTTGTATTAGGCGCTGGTCCTGGTGTTGATAGACTGGTTTCTCCTCACATCTCTTCATGTGATCGCGGCTCTATATAATCCTCACGTCTGTTCTTCATGTGATCGCGGCTCTATATAATCCTCATGCGTCTCTTCTTCATGTGATCGCGGCTCTATATAATCCTCACACGTCTGTTCTTCATGTGATCGTGGCTCTATATAATCCTCCCACGTCTGTTCTTCATGTGATCGCGGCTCTATATAATCCTCACATCTCTTCTTCATGTGATTGCGGCTCTATATAATCCTCACGTCTGTTCTTCATGTGATCGCGGCTCTATATAATCCTCACGTCTGTTCTTCATGTGATCGCGGCTCTATATAATCCTCACACGTCTGTTCTTCATGTGATCGTGGCTCTATATAATCCTCACGTCTCTCCTTCATGTGATCGCGGCTCTATATAATCCTCAAGTCTGTTCTTCATGTGATCGCGGCTCTATATAATCCTCACACGTCTGTTCTTCATGTGATTGCGGCTCTATATAATCCTCAAGCGTTTCCTAATGTGATTGCAGCTCTATGTAATCCTCACGTCTCTTCTTCATGTGATTGCGGCTCTATGTAATCCTCACGTCTCTTCTTCATGTGATTGCGGCTCTATGTAATCCTCACGTCTGTACTTCATGTGATCGCGGCTCTATATAATCCTCACACGTCTGTTCTTCATGTGATCGCGGCTCTATATAATCCTCACACGTCTGTTCTTCATGTGATCGCAGCTCTATATAATCCTCACACGTCTGTTCTTCATGTGATCGTGGCTCAATATAATCCTCACGTCTCTTCATGTGATCGCGGCTCTATATAATCCTCACGTCTGTCCTTCATGTGATCGCGGCTCTATATAATCCTCACACGTCTGTTCTTCATGTGATCGCGGCTCTATATAATCCTCACGTCTGTTCTTCATGTGATCGCGGCTCTATATAATCCTCACACGTCTGTTCTTCATGTGATCGTGGCTCTATATAATCCTCACGTCTCTTCATGTGATCGCGGCTCTATATAATCCTCAAGTCTGTTCTTCATGTGATCGCGGCTCTATATAATCCTCACACGTCTGTCCTTCATGTGATCGCGGCTCTATATAATCCTCACGTCTGTCCTTCATGTGATCGCGGCTCTATATAATCCTCACACGTCTGTTCTTCATGTGATTGCGGCTCTATATAATCCTCACGTCTGTTCTTCATGTGATCGCGGCTCTATATAATCCTCACGTCTGTTCTTCATGTGATCGCGGCTCTATATAATCCTCACACGTCTGTTCTTCATGTGATCGTGGCTCTATATAATCCTCACGTCTCTCCTTCATGTGATCGCGGCTCTATATAATCCTCAAGTCTGTTCTTCATGTGATCGCGGCTCTATATAATCCTCACACGTCTGTTCTTCATGTGATTGCGGCTCTATATAATCCTCACGCGTTTCCTAATGTGATTGCAGCTCTATGTAATCCTCACGTCTCTTCTTCATGTGATTGCGGCTCTATGTAATCCTCACGTCTCTTCTTCATGTGATTGCGGCTCTATGTAATCCTCACGTCTGTACTTCATGTGATCGCGGCTCTATATAATCCTCACACGTCTGTTCTTCATGTGATCGCGGCTCTATATAATCCTCACACGTCTGTTCTTCATGTGATCGCAGCTCTATATAATCCTCACACGTCTGTTCTTCATGTGATCGTGGCTCAATATAATCCTCACGTCTCTTCATGTGATCGCGGCTCTATATAATCCTCACGTCTGTCCTTCATGTGATCGCGGCTCTATATAATCCTCACACGTCTGTTCTTCATGTGATCGCGGCTCTATATAATCCTCACGTCTGTTCTTCATGTGATCGCGGCTCTATATAATCCTCACACGTCTGTTCTTCATGTGATCGTGGCTCTATATAATCCTCACGTCTCTTCATGTGATCGCGGCTCTATATAATCCTCAAGTCTGTTCTTCATGTGATCGCGGCTCTATATAATCCTCACACGTCTGTCCTTCATGTGATCGCGGCTCTATATAATCCTCACGTCTGTCCTTCATGTGATCGCGGCTCTATATAATCCTCACACGTCTGTTCTTCATGTGATCGCGGCTCTATATAATCCTCACGTCTGTTCTTCATGTGATCGCGGCTCTATATAATCCTCACACGTCTGTTCTTCATGTGATCGCGGCTCTATATAATCCTCACACGTCTGTTCTTCATGTGATTGCGGCTCTATATAATCCTCACGCGTTTCCTAATGTGATTGCAGCTCTATGTAATCCTCACGTCTCTTCTTCATGTGATTGCGGCTCTATGTAATCCTCACGTCTCTTCTTCATGTGATTGCGGCTCTATGTAATCCTCACGTCTGTACTTCATGTGATCGCGGCTCTATATAATCCTCACACGTCTGTTCTTCATGTGATCGCGGCTCTATATAATCCTCACACGTCTGTTCTTCATGTGATCGCAGCTCTATATAATCCTCACACGTCTGTTCTTCATGTGATCGTGGCTCAATATAATCCTCACGTCTCTTCATGTGATCGCGGCTCTATATAATCCTCACGTCTGTCCTTCATGTGATCGCGGCTCTATATAATCCTCACACGTCTGTTCTTCATGTGATCGCGGCTCTATATAATCCTCACGTCTGTTCTTCATGTGATCGCGGCTCTATATAATCCTCAAGTCTGTTCTTCATGTGATCGCGGCTCTATATAATCCTCACACGTCTGTTCTTCATGTGATCGCGGCTCTATATAATCCTCACGTCTGTTCTTCATGTGATCGCGGCTCTATATAATCCTCACGTCTGTTCTTCATGTGATCGCGGCTCTATATAATCCTCACACGTCTGTTCTTCATGTGATCGCGGCTCTATATAATCCTCACGTCTGTTCTTCATGTGATCGCGGCTCTATATAATCCTCACACGTCTCTTCTTCATGTGATCGCGGCTCTATATAATCCTCACACGTCTCTTCATGTTATCGCGGCTCTATATAATCCTCACGCGTCTCTTCTTCATGTTATCGCGGCTCTATATAATCCTCACACGTCTGTTCTTCATGTGATCGTGGCTCTATATAATCCTCACGTCTCTTCTTCATGTGATCGCGGCTCTATATAATCCTCACGTCTGTTCATGTGATCGCGGCTCTATATAATCCTCACATGTCTCTTCTTCATGTGATCGCGGCTCTATATAATCCTCACGTCTGTTCTTCATGTGATCGCGGCTCTATATAATCCTCACACGTCTGTTCTTCATGTGATCGCGGCTCTATATAATCCTCACACGTCTGTTCTTCATGTTATCGCGGCTCTATATAATCCTCATGCGTCTCTTCTTCATGTGATCGCGGCTCTATATAATCCTCACACGTCTGTTCTTCATGTGATCGCGGCTCTATATAATCCTCACATGTCTCTTCTTCATGTGATCGCGGCTCTATATAATCCTCACGTCTGTTCTTCATGTGATCGCGGCTCTATATAATCCTCACACGTCTGTTCTTCATGTGATCGTGGCTCTATATAATCCTCACACGTCTGTTCTTCATGTAATCGCGGCTCTATATAATCCTCACGTCTGTTCTTCATGTGATCGCAGCTCTATATAATCCTCACACGTCTGTCCTTCATGTGATCACGGCTCTATATAATCCTCACACGTCTGTTCTTCATGTGATCCCGGCTCTATATAATCCTCACGTCTCTTCTTCATGTGATCGCGGCCTATATAATCCTCACACGTCTGTTCTTCATGTGATCGTGGCTCTATATAATCCTCACGTCTGTTCTTCATGTGATCGCGGCTCTATATAATCCTCACGTCTGTTCTTCATGTGATCGCGGCTCTATATAATCCTCACACGTCTGTTCTTCATGTGATCGTGGCTCTATATAATCCTCACACGTCTCTTCATGTGATCGCGGCTCTATATAATCCTC
Organism: Anomaloglossus baeobatrachus; assembly: GCF_048569485.1. Classification (NCBI taxonomy): domain Eukaryota; kingdom Metazoa; phylum Chordata; class Amphibia; order Anura; family Aromobatidae; genus Anomaloglossus; species Anomaloglossus baeobatrachus. The sequence goes on along the minus strand of NC_134364.1, from coordinate 138,444,703 downwards.
ACACGTCTCTCCTTCATGTGATCGCGGCTCTATATAATCCTCACACGTCTGTTCTTCATGTGATCGCGGCTCTATATAATCCTCACGTCTGTTCTTCATGTGATCGCGGCTCTATATAATCCTCACGTCTGTTCTTCATGTGATCGCGGCTCTATATAATCCTCACATGTCTCTTCTTCATGTGATCGCGGCTCTATATAATCCTCACACGTCTCTTCTTCATGTGATCGTGGCTCTATATAATCCTCACACGTCTCTTCATGTTATCGCGGCTCTATATAATCCTCACGCGTCTCTTCTTCATGTTATCGCGGCTCTATATAATCCTCACACGTCTGTTCTTCATGTGATCGTGGCTCTATGTAATCCTCACACGTCTCTTCTTCATGTGATCGAGGCTCTATATAATCCTCATGAGTCTCTTCTTCATGTGATCGCGGCTCTATATAATCCTCACACGTCTCTTCTTCATGTGATCGCGGCTCTATATAATCCTCACGTCTGTTCTTCATGTGATCGCGGCTCTATATAATCCTCACACGTCTGTTCTTCATGTTATCGCGGCTCTATATAATCCTCATGCGTCTCTTCTTCATGTGATCGTGGCTCTATATAATCCTCACACGTCTGTTCTTCATGTGATCGTGGCTCTATATAATCCTTACACGTCTGTTCTTCATGTGATCATGGCTCTATCTAATCCTCACGTCTGTTCTTCATGTGATCGCAGCTCTATATAATCCTCACACGTCTGTCCTTCATGTGATCTCAGCTCTATATAATCCTCACACGTCTCTTCATGTGATCGCGGCTCTATATAATCCTCACGTCTGTTCTTCATGTGATCGCGGCTCTATATAATCCTCACACGTCTGTTCTTCATGTGATCCCGGCTCTATATAATCCTCCCACGTCTCTTCTTCATGTGATCGTGGCTCTATATAATCCTCACGTCTGTTCTTCATGTGATCGCGGCTCTATATAATCCTCACACGTCTCATCTTCATGTGATCGTGGCTCTATATAATCCTCACATCTCTTCTTCATGTGATCGTGGCTCTATATAATTCTCACGTCTGTTCTTCATGTGATCGCGGCTCTATATAATCCTCACGTCTGTTCTTCATGTGATCGTGGCTCTATATAATCCTCACGTCTGTTCTTCATGTGATCGCGGCTCTATATAATCCTCACGTCTGTTCTTCATGTGATCGCGGCTCTATATAATCCTCACACGTCTGTTCTTCATGTGATCGTGGCTCTATATAATCCTCACACGTCTGTTCTTCATGTGATCGCGGCTCTATATAATCCTCACACGTCTGTTCTTCATGTGATCGTGGCTCTATATAATCCTCACACGTCTCTTCATGTGATCGCGGCTCTATATAATCCTCACACGTCTCTCCTTCATGTGATCGCGGCTCTATATAATCCTCAAGTCTGTTCTTCATGTGATCGCGGCTCTATATAATCCTCACACGTCTGTTCTTCATGTGATCGCGGCTCTATATAATCCTCACGTCTGTTCTTCATGTGATCGCGGCTCTATATAATCCTCACGTCTGTGCTTCATGTGATCGCGGCTCTATATAATCCTCACATGTCTCTTCTTCATGTGATCGCGGCTCTATATAATCCTCACACGTCTATTCTTCATGGGATCGCGGATCTATATAATCCTCACACGTCTCTTCATGTTATCGCGGCTCTATATAATCCTCACGCGTCTCTTCTTCATGTTATCGCGGCTCTATATAATCCTCACACGTCTGTTCTTCATGTGATCGTGGCTCTATATAATCCTCACACGTCTCTTCTTCATGTGATCGCGGCTCTATATAATCCTCATGCGTCTCTTCTTCATGTGATCGCGGCTCTATATAATCCTCACATGTCTCTTCTTCATGTGATCGCGGCTCTATATAATCCTTACACGTCTCTTCTTCATGTGATCGTGGCTCTATATAATCCTCACACGTCTCTTCTTCATGTGATCGCGGCTCTATATAATCCTCACGTCTGTTCTTCATGTGATCGCGGCTCTATATAATCCTCACGTCTGTTCTTCATGTGATCGCGGCTCTATATAATCCTCACATGTCTCTTCTTCATGTGATTGCGGCTCTATATAATCCTCACACGTCTGTTCTTCATGTGATCGCGGCTCTATATAATCCTCACACGTCTCTTCTTCATGTGATTGCGGCTCTATATAATCCTCACACGTCTCTTCTTCATGTAACCGCGGCTCTATATAATCCTCACACGTCTATTCATGTTATCGCGGCTCTATATAATCCTCACGCGTCTCTTCTTCATGTTATCGCGGCTCTATATAATCCTCACACGTCTGTTCTTCATGTGATCGTGGCTCTATATAATCCTCACGTCTGTTCTTCATGTGATCGCGGCTCTATATAATCCTCACGTCTGTTCTTCATGTGATCGCGGCTCTATATAATCCTCACACGTCTGTTCTTCATGTGATCGTGGCTCTATATAATCCTCACATGTCTCTTCATTTGATCGCGGCTCTATATAATCCTCACACGTCTGTTCTTCATGTGATCGCGGCTCTATATAATCCTCACACGTCTCTTCTTCATGTGATCGCGGCTCTATATAATCCTCACGTCTGTCCTTCATGTGATCGCGGCTCTATATAATCCTCACACGTCTCTTCTTCATGTGATCGCGGCTCTATATAATCCTCACACGTCTCTTTTTCATGTGATCGCGGCTCCATATAATCCTCACACGTCTCTTCATGTTATCGCGGCTCTATATAATCCTCACACGTCTCTTCTTCATGTGATCGTGGCTCTATATAATCCTCACATGTCTCTTCTTCATGTTATCGCGGCTCTATATAATCCTCACGTCTGTTCATGTGATCGCGGCTCTATATAATCCTCACATGTCTCTTCTTCATGTGATCGCGGCTCTATATAATCCTCACACGTCTGTTCTTCATGTGATCGCGGCTCTATATAATCCTCACACGTCTGTCCTTCATGTGATCGCGGCTCTATATAATCCTCATGTCTGTCCTTAATGTTATCGCGGCTCTATATAATCCTCACACGTCTGTTCTTCATGTGATCGCGGCCCTATATAATCCTCACGTCTGTTCTTCATGTGATCGCGGCTCTATATAATCCTCAAGTCTGTTCTTCATGTGATTGCAGCTCTATATAATCCTCACATGTCTGTTCTTCATGTGATCGCGGCTCTATATAATCCTCACGTCTGTTCTTCATGTGATCGCGGCTCTATATAATCCTCATGCGTCTCTTCTTCATGTGATCGTGGCTCTATATAATTCTCATGCGTCTCTTCTTCATGTGATCGTGGCTCTATATAATCCTCACGTCTGTTCTTCATGTGATCGCGGCTCTATATAATCCTCAGACGTCTGTTCTTCATGTGATCGCGGCTCTATATAATCCTCACGTCTGTTCTTCATGTGATCGCGGCTCGATATAATCCTCACACGTCTCTTCTTCATGTGATCGCGGCTCTATATAATCCTCACGTCTGTCCTTCATGTGATCGCGGCTCTATATAATCCTCACACGTCTCTTCTTCATGTGATCGTGGCTCTATATAATCCTCACACGTCTCTTCTTCATGTGATCGCGGCTCTATATAATCCTCACACGTCTCTTCATGTTATCGCGGCTCTATATAATCCTCACGCGTCTCTTCTTCATGTGATCGCGGCTCTATATAATCCTCACATGTCTCTTCTTCATGTGATCGCGGCTCTATATAATCCTCACGTCTGTTCTTCATGTGATCGCGGCTCTATATAATCCTCACACGTCTGTTCTTCATGTGATCGCGGCTCTATATAATCCTCACACGTCTGTTCTTCATGTGATCGCGGCTCTATATAATCCTCACACGTCTGTTCTTCATGTTATCGCGGCTCTATATAATCCTCACACGTCTCTTCTTCATGTGATCTCGGCTCTATATAATCCTCACACGTCTGTTCTTCATGTGATCGCGGCTCTATATAATCCTCACACGTCTGTTCTTCATGTGATCGCGGCTCTATATAATCCTCACGTCTGTTCATGTGATCGCGGCTCTATATAATCCTCACACGTCTCTTCTTCATGTGATCGCGGCTCTATATAATCCTCACGTCTGTTCTTCATGTGATCGCTGCTCTATATAATCCTCACACGTCTGTCCTTCATGTGATCGCGGCTCTATATAATCCTCACACGTCTCTTCTTTATGTGATCGCGGCTCTATATAATCCTCACACGTCTGTTCTTCATGTGATCGCGGCTCTATATAATCCTCACACGTCTCTTCTTCATGTGATCGTGGCTCTAGATAATCCTCACGTCTGTTCTTCATGTGATCGCGGCTCTATATAATCCTCATGTCTGTTCTTCATGTGATCGTGGCTCTATATAATCCTCACGCCTGTTCTTCATGTGATCGCGGCTCTATATAATCCTCACGTCTGTTCTTCATGTGATCGCGGCTCTATATAATCCTCACACGTCTGTTCTTCATGTGATCGCGGCTCTATATAATTTTCACGCGTCTCTTCATGTAATCGCGGCTCTATATAATCCTCACGTCTGTTCTTCATGTGATCGCGGCTCTATATAATCCTCACATGTCTCTCCTTCATGTGATCGCGGCTCTATATAATCCTCAAGTCTGTTCTTCATGTGATCGCGTCTCTATATAATCCTCACACGTCTGTTCTTCATGTGATCGCGGCTCTATATAATCCTCACGTCTGTTCTTCATGTGATCACGGCTCTATATAATCCTCACACGTCTGTTCTTCATGTGATCGCGGCTCTATATAATCCTCAAGTCTGTTCTTCATGTGATCGCGTCTCTATATAATCCTCACACGTCTGTTCTTCATGTGATCGCGGCTCTATATAATCCTCACGTCTGTTCTTCATGTGATCACGGCTCTATATAATCCTCACGTCTGTTCTTCATGTGATCGCGGCTCTATATAATCCTCACATGTCTCTTCTTCATGTGATCGCGGCTCTATATAATCCTCACACGTCTCTTCTTCATGTGATCGCGGCTCTATATAATCCTCACACGTCTCTTCATGTTATCGCGGCTCTATATAATCCTCACATGTCTGTTCTTCATGTGATCGCGGCTCTATATAATCCTCACACGTCTGTTCTTCATGTGATCGTGGCTCTATATAATCCTCACACGTCTGTTCTTCATGTGATCGTGGCTCTATATAATCCTCACACGTCTCTTCTTCATGTGATCGCGGCTCTATATAATCCTTATGCGTCTCTTCTTCATGTGATCGCGGCTCTATATAATCCTCACATGTCTCTTCTTCATGTGATCGTGGCTCTATATAATCCTCACACGTCTCTTCTTCATGTGATCGCGGCTCTATATAATCCTCACATGTCTCTTCATGTTATCGCGGCTCTATATAATCCTCACACGTCTCTTCTTCATGTGATCGTGGCTCTATATAATCCTCACACGTCTGTTCTTCATGTGATCGCGGCTCTATATAATCCTCCCGTCTGTCCTTCATGTGATCGTGGCTCTATATAATCCTCACATGTCTGTTCTTCATGTGATCGCGGCTCTATATAATCCTCACACGTCTCTTCTTCATGTGATCGCGGCTCTATATAATCCTCACGTCTGTTCTTCATGTGATCGCGGCTCTATATAATCCTCACATGTCTCTTCTTCATGTGATCGCGGCTTTATATAATCATCACGCGTCTCTTCATGTGATCGCGGCTCTATATAATCCTCACACGTCTCTTCATCATGTGATCGCGGCTCTATATAATCCTCACATGTCTCTTCTTCATGTGATCGCGGCTCTGTATAATCATCACGCGTCTCTTCATGTGATCGCGGCTCTATATAATCATCACGCGTCTCTTCTTCATGTGATTGCGGCTCTATATAATCCTGATGCGTCTCTTCTTCATGTGATCGCGTCTCTATATAATCCTCACAAGTCTGTTCTTCATGTGATCACGGCTCTATATAATCCTCACACGTCTGTTCTTCATGTGATCGCGGCTCTATATAATCCTCATACGTCTGTTCTTCATGTGATCGCGTCTCTATATAATCCTCACAAGTCTGTTCTTCATGTGATCGTGGCTCTATATAATCCTCACACGTCTCTTCTTCATGTGATCGCAGCTCTATATAATCCTCACGTCTGTTCTTCATGTGATCGCGGCTCTATATAATCCTCCCGTCTGTTCTTCATGTGATCGCGGCTCTATATAATCCTCACACGTCTCTTCTTCATGTGATCGCGGCTCTATATAATCCTCACACGTCTCTTCTTCATGTGATCGTGGCTCTATATAATCCTCACATGTCTCTTCATGTTATCGCGGCTCTATATAATCCTCACACGTCTGTTCTTCATGTGATCGCGGCTCTATATAATCCTCACACGTCTGTTCTTCATGTGATCGCGGCTCTATAGAATCATCACGTGTCTCTTCATGTTATCGCGGCTCTATATAATCCTCACGCGTCTCTTCTTCATGTGATCGCGGCTCTATATAATCCTCACGTCTGTTCTTCATGTGATCGCAGCTCTATATAATCCTCACATGTCTCTTCTTCATGTGATCGCGGCTCTATATAATCCTCACACGTCTCTTCTTCATGTGATCGTGGCTCTATATAATCCTCACACGTCTCTTCTTCATGTGATCGCAGCTCTATATAATCCTCACACGTCTCTTCTTCATGTGATCGTGGCTCTATATAATCCTCACACGTCTGTTCTTCATGTGATTGCGGCTCTATATAATCCTCACGTCTCTTCATGTGATCGCGGCTCTATATAATCCTCACATGTCTCTTCATGTGATCGCGGCTCTATATAATCCTCACACGTCTCTTCTTCATGTGATCGCGGCTCTATATAATCCTCACATGTCTCTTCATGTTATCGCGGCTCTATATAATCCTCACACGTCTCTTCTTCATGTGATCGTGGCTCTATATAATCCTCACACGTCTGTTCTTCATGTGATCGCGGCTCCATATAATCCTCCCGCGTCTCTTCTTCAAGTGATCGCGGCTCTATATAATCATCACACGTCTGTTCTTCATGTGATCGCGGCTCTATATAATCATCACACGTCTGTTCTTCATGTGATCGCGGCTCTATATAATCCTCACGTCTGTTCCTCATGTGATCGCGGCTCTGTATAATCATCACATGTCTCTTCTTTATGTGATCGCGGCTCTATATTATCCGGTTTCTTTGCTCTGGCACTGTCTGGGTGTGTGTTACAGGGGGAGCGTGACCATCACTAAGTGCTTTTGTCCAGCTCAATATTTCCTAATTAATTCTCAGCCTTGAGAGCAGAGATTAGAGAAAAAATCCAAATTACAGCTCAGCCGTGCGTGCGATGTATTGACGGACACACGTGACCAGAGGCGGCCTGTCAGAAGCTTTTCAGCAGACCCTATCTGGCTTCTGGTGTAAAGATGGTGTGGTGTTTGGGGATCAGGATATCCCGGGGGTCGGCTCCTGCGGGGAGGATGAAGGGGTCCCTGCTCTGCGGGGTGGCTCGGCTGATGGGACTAATGTCTTTTTTTTTTTTCCTTCCAGTTTGCGACGCAATGACTACACGGTTCAGGTGAATGTTAACGACTACCTTGACATTTACTGCCCACATTATAACGATACGGTGGCGGATCACCGGATGGAGCAGTATATCATGTACATGGTGAATTATGAGGGCTACCACTCCTGCAACACCAGCCATGGCTTCAAGCGCTGGGAATGTAACCGGCCGCACTCCCCGCACAGCCCTATCAAGTTCTCGGAGAAGTTTCAGCGGTACAGCGCCTTTTCTCTGGGGTACGAGTTCCACGCGGGACACAACTACTACTACATCTGTGAGTACCGGAGAGTAGAGCCGCATTGGGGCCATCAAGTACATTCAGCAAGCGCGCTGAAGATCTCAGTGTCCCAGGAACAGAACCAAGGCGTTACATTTTAGCCCAGTGGTGAGCCGCCTGCAGCCTCCGACAGGGGAGCGTCTTACCTTGCGTTTGTTAGATGGAGGACGTGTCATCTGACTCTGGGTTTGTGCACCATGTATTGCATGCCTGCACTGTCCTGTAATACGGATGCCTGTATACAGCGGTGTAATAAGACTGGTGCATATCTCACCCTAGTGGTCAAAATATAGAATTGCACATGTGATCAGTGCAGTGGATGTTGCTCACTGACACAGGAGGAGCCGCTGCCTCTGAGTCTGCGAGTGATCACTGCCATCCATCTACCCCAGAGCGAAGGCTCACACCGGATTGTGGGATCTGTCCGGCTGATGTATGGGCTCCTCGCACCCCAAATTCTGCCGGATGTAAGGGGGATGGCCTCACTCCCAAGTCACATGTGAGGGGGCACTAATCACAGCAGGCTAGTGGAGGCTCCCGCTGCAGTCATCTGTCGTCCGGTGGATGGACATCCCCGGTCCCCTTACAGGATCCCTCCTGCTGATACTCAGTTGAACCCTTCAGTTGTTCCTCCTGGTATTTTAGTCTTAATTTTTACATTGCACCCATTCTTATTGTTTTTTGTTTTTTTTTCTTTTTCCAGCAACACCAACCCACAACCACCGGCACTCGTGCCTGAAGATGAAAGTGTCCGTGTTCTGCGCAACCAGTAAGTGTTTAAAACCTGGGACCTGGGGGGATGGTGATTGCTTACTGTTGTCAGGACTACGTCAGGCGCGTGGTAATGGTGTCGTCCTTCCCCCGCAGCGGCTCATTCTGGAGAGAAGCACGCTCCCACCCTGCCCCAATTCACGATAGGACCAGAGGTGAAGATTGAAGACCTAGGTGAGTCTGCTCACCAGGGCTGTGGAGTTGGAGTCGTGGAGTCGGAGCTAATTTTGATGGAGTCGGAGCCGGAGTCGGAGCTAATTTTGATGGAGCCGAAGTCGCAGCTCATTTTGATGGAGTCGGAGTCGGTATAAAATGAACCGGCTCCGACTCCTAGAATATATAATAAATTGGGCACAGTAGTGCAATGCAGAATGTGTTGAATATTTTTTCATAGGAATTTGGGAAAGTTATGAAATGTCCTATAAATGGCTGTTCTGTTCCTGATCTAAGGCTACATTCACACACAGCGTTTTTGCTGCGTTTTTTGAGGATACATTTGTCAGCTGCAAAAGCAGATCAGCTTTTTAAAAAACTGCATAACCTGAAAGGTTTTTGAGCTCATAAAAAAGCATCAGAAAAAGGCCACACAAGCTGACTGCTCATTCTTTGTGAGGATCCTCACAAAACGCTGTGTCTGAATGTCCTATCTTGTCACCCATTGCCTTTGCTGGATGCCCAGAGTCACTGCATTTCACTGAATTATTTTGCCATCAATATTCGATGTTTGTAAAGAAGAAAGAAATTGTTAGCAAGACACTGGCAGTAACAGATAGTAAAGCTCATCACAGCAGCCAGCTTCTCCAGGCCTTAGTGGAAAAAGTTCTGCAAGATTACCAACTCAAAAAAGAACAGGTTCTTGCTATTGTAAAGGACAATGCTTCAAACTTGATAAGTACAATTAAACTGATGAATGAGAGTAATGAACAACAGCTAGAAGAAAATTTAGGATTTAGTATGTGTGAGATGGAGCCACAGCGCTGCTCATGTAACGGAGGAACAAACAGATATTACAACAGAAGAACAGCAAAATGATACTTTAGGATTAGATGATCTTGTTGAAGCTGCTTCAAAACTGCTGTCATGTGACCCGGAAGTTGTGGTGTTGCCACTGTACTGTATCGTACTATACTGGCGTGCGCCGCATCCGCCAAACTGGTGAAAAGCCGGATGTGTGAAACTGGGCGGACATGCTGGAAATCTAATTGGAAAAGTGAGGAAGTTGGTTATTGCCGCCAGAACCCCTAAAATTGATTCCATCTTGAAGAAATGTGCTGGGAAAGGGGCAATTGTTGATCAAGCCACTCGGTGAGGAAGTACTTATTTAATGACTGAGCGATTGCTTGAACTAAAATCATTTCTTATAGATATGGTAAACCCTCAAGTAACCTTAAATGAAGGTCATTGGACACAGGTGGCTAAATTGAAGGAATTGCTTAATCACCCATTTACCGTGACTAAAAAATTACAAGCTGAGGATTTAACTCCTGGCATTTTCATATGGGAGTGGAAGAACTTGCTATTTTGCCTGTCCCAAACAGGAGGTTTAATCGCAGATGGCATTTCTGCTTCAATGAAACGGAGAGATACACAGCTATTTGAAAATAAAATTCTTCTGACAGCTGTTTATGTGGACCCAAGTCTTCGTATACTGCTTGATGATCAACAGCTTACTAAAGGAAAAGAAGCTTTGAGTGAGGTAGCAGTTAGGATGAGCGGCTACAGGACTGCCAGGTGCAAGAGGACTTGGGTCCTGACAGTGCTACTGCTGCCATATCTTCATCCTCATCAGATGAGGAGTTTAACTTTGAGAAGTATTTGGATGACATGAAGCAGCAAAGTGTTGCCGCAAGGAAAAAGATTTCCCTCTGTCACCTATAGCAGCAGATTGACCAGATTTCAGTAAAATGTTTCACTTGCTCTCAAAGAAATAGAAAAATTCAACCGTTCATCAAAACTGACTGTGCATGAGGCAATTCCTTTATACCCGGAAATTGTTAGAGATGTTGCCCATGTGGTTATTGCTTTGCCTCCAACCCAAGTTACTGTAGAGAGGATGTTCTCTAGCCTTAATATTAGGTCACATCAGGTCATCTGTGAAGGAGGATCTGATGGAGGCAATTGTATGTCTTACAACAAATTCATAGACTACACAAATGTTATTTACTATGTTTTTGTTGAAAACTGTTTTTTGCCACCTACATAGTGTTTTATATATATATATATATATATATATATATATATATATATATATATATATATATATATATATATATATATATATATATAGAGATAATGCACTATGTAAGTGGCAAAAAAACATTTTTCATCAAAAACATACTAAATATTTAGCATAATGCTCATATTTAAGTGAAAAATATATTGTAGTATAATGTGAACATCAGACATTTAATCATTTTTATGATACAATAATCAAGATATTTAGATAGAACATAAAATATATTTATTGTAATACAACTTTAGAACACAAACTAATAAATTGTAAATATGTAATATATATAATATATAATTATACAGTGTGTGTGTATATATATTACACAAGATATATATGTATTCTACTGTATATTACATATTGTATTACATATTTACAATTTATTAGTTTTTTGTGTTCTAAAGTTGTATCCAATAAATATATTTTATGTTCTATTAAAATATCTTGATTATTGTATCATAAAAATTAAATGTCTGATGATCACATACACATGTTGATGTCCTACAATACATTTTTCACCTAACTATAAGCAATATATGTAGGAGTCGGAGTGGTGGAGTCTGAGTCGGTGCAAGGGAAATTGAAGAGTCTGAGTCGAAGGTTTAGCTTACCGACTCCACAGCCCTGCTGCTCACTCGTGGTGCGCTGTCTCCCCCTGCAGGATGGTCGACTCATAGCAGTTTCTCACACTTCCTCACATGCTGGTGTCCGGATCATATTCTACAGGAGGTGCCCATAGATGCAGATCGGTAGTTGATGACCCGCAGAGTGGTCTCGTGCCTCATCCATGACAGGCCATCACACCCATCAAATATGGTAGTCTGCAGGCACCTGCTACTTGTGCCCGGTGTCGTCCCGAAAGATTCGGAAATTGCAGCCAAGTGTTTGACTGGATTAGTGATTGAGCTCTGACTACCCGGGACTAAGACACCAGCTTCATTGCTGCTGTTGGAATGTAGATTGGATTGTTCCTGGCCGGCCAGATAATCACACGAGCTGCTTCCCTTCATCGTGTTTAGCTGTTATTGCCGCCCGCAGGACGGTGTCACAGGGCGACTCTGAGCTTAATGTTTTTGGGCTCCCAAAGACACTGCTGCTCCTGTCATAAATATAAACCTCCTTGGGTGTTGTGTAAGTAAACCCTTGTCTAATGTGCATCTTGTAGGCGGCCGCCATGTATATTGTGACCTACATACTGGACGGTCACCTCCATCTGCTGTCTCCTCTTGGCTTAAATGTACTTTTGTGTTCAAGGGACATGTTGTTCAGTCTCGCTAGTCCCCTCTGGTGTTTAAGTCCTCTGCAGACATCACATGGACGATCCCACTCGTCTACCTTCACTCTCCACCTTCCTACATCAATCACCTTTTTCACGCTCTACATCCCCTGACTGACCTCGGCCCCTGCCCTCCGCCTACCTCTGACTATGACCTCGACCCCTACCCTCCACCCATATCTCGGACTGCAACCGGGGCTCTTGTCCTTTGCCCGCATCTTGGACTGGGACTCTGGCCCTTGCCCTTTGCCCGCATCTTGGACTGGGACTCTGGTCCGTGCCCTCTGCCCGCCTCTTGGACTGGGACTCTGGTCCGTGCCCTCTGCCCTCCTCTTGGACTGGGACTCTGGTCCGTGCCCTCTGCCCGCCTCTTGGACTGGGACTCTGGTCCGTGCCCTCTGCCCACCTCTTGGACTGGGACTCTGGTCCGTGCCCTCTGCCCGCCTCTTGGACTGGGAACCTGGTCCGTGCCCTCTGCCCACCTCTTGGACTGGGAACCTGGTCCGTGCCCTCCGCCCGCCTCTTGGACTGGGAACCTGGTCCGTGCCCTCCGTCCGCCCATTGGACTGGGACTCTGGTCTGTGCCCTCTGCCCGCCCATTGGACTGGGACTCTGGTCCGTGCCCTCTGCCCGCCCATTGGACTGGGACTCTGGTCCGTGCCCTCTGCCTGCCCATTGGACTGGGACTCTGGTCCGTGCCCTCTGCCCCCGCTCATTGGACTGGGACTCTGGTCCGTGCCCTCTGCCCGCCTCTTGGACTGGGACTCTGGTCCATGCCCTCTGCCCGCCTCTTGGACTGGGACTCTGGTCCGTGCCCTCTGCCCGCCTCTTGGACTGCCACTTGAGCCCATTTCTGCTTTACTGTTGGACACCAGATCTTGCTTTCCTCCATTCACCTTTTCCCTCCTGTATTTCAGGTAACTTTAATCCAGAGATCCCCAAGTTGGAGAAGAGCATTAGTGGGACGAGCCCGAAGCGAGAACACTTACATTTGACGGTGGCCGTCTCTCTGCTCCTAATGACTCTCTTGGCGTCTTAGTTTTCTTGTTTCAGGCTGAAGACCTCGGAGAAATGAATGCAATCTCCACATTCAGAACTCTGTAAGGACTGTGCAGGTTGGGGAGCGGCTGATGGGAGGAGGAGCAGCGTCCTTAATCTCATTTATTTTTTTTTTTTTTAACAAAAATCTTTTTTTTTTTTTATTAAGACTGAACCTGCGGCACTAAAATCACAACCCTGACACTAGTGGACACTATCGAGGTCTTGTGATTTCTTGAATAATATCATTGAGCAGACAGGACCAAGGAGCTGCTGCCTAGAGCTTGTGATCCACAGGGCCCTGCTCTGCCCCGGCCCACAACATACAACTGGCGGCCACACCTATGGGCTGTTATTACTTGAGTGCCTATGCCCGTTAGGCATTGAGCGCCCGGCGGTCGGCTGCAGGGAGCGATCAGCTGATCACCCGGCGGCCGGCTACTGGGAGCGATCAGCTGATCACCCGGCTGCCGGCAAGTGACAGCGCTCAGCTGATCACCGGCGGTCGGCTGCAGGGAGCGATCAGCTGATCACCCGGCGGCCGGCTACTGGGAGCGATCAGCTGATCACCCGGCGGCCGGCTGCAGATCAGCTGATCGTTCACAATAGTCTGCCGCTGGTAAAACTGTAAAAAAAAAAAAAAATCAAAACGAATTGCGTTGTTTTGCAGCATCCGTTGCATCCGCTGTGCCACTATATGCAACACATCCGTTGCATCCGTTACACAACGCAATGCAACGGATACCGTTCAACGCAAGTGTGAAACTAGCCTTAGACTGAACCTGCGGCACTAAAATCACAACCTTGACACTAGTGGACACTATCGAGGTCTTGTGATTTCTTGAATAATATCATTGAGCAGACAGGACCAAGGAGCTGCTGCCTAGAGCTTGTGATCCACAGGGCCCTGCTCTGCCCCGGCCCACAACATACAACTGGCGGCCACACCTATGGGCTGTTATTACTTGAGTGCCTATGCCCGTTAGGTTCCTGCGAGGATAGGATGCACGCCGAGTGCAGGACCTTGGGCTGACAACAGACCATCGTTTTAGTCAGCCTTACAATCCCCTGAGTTGGTTTTTTCCATTCCTCCTGGACATGTTGCACTTTGGTTCTTTTCTGGATGTCCTTGTGATATCTTGCCCAGATTACCGCCAGCCTCATGGATTTTCCTGGCCAAGTGCATTGAGCACAGTAGCAGAACCCTTTACCAAATATTTGTCTCTAACACTTTCTGGTGCCATATTGTGTACTTTTCCTTCCCAAGGTCCTCAGACACCTTATATCAATAAGCCAACCTGATTCAATGGATGATAAAACTGCAAAACACCGGAAGAGGTGGAAGTACCAGACCTGCAGTGATGGCCACTGCTCCTTCTGGATGTCCAGGCTCAGAATTAGGATTAGCTTCCAGGCTTCTGTGGGTCCAGGACTAGCAATGGACAGTCATTAAACCAATGTTCCCTATGTGAGATGTAGCAGAGCCTGGACGCAGCAGACAGAGCGCCCTCAGCTGGTCACAGCTCCACGACAACTGTCCCACAACTCTACAGAGATGAGAGGAAATTGCACTAAATTACCCCAGACCCCTCCACCGGGGACATCCACTGCTCGATAGTCAATACCCTGGGAATTCTTGATGGACAGCTGGGGAACCAGCGCATCCGTAATACAGCAGGACCCCACTGTACAGAGCCGAACGGGGAGAGCAGCATGCAGGAGACAGAATGGCGTTGTAAATACATATCTATCTATATTTTATGTATACCATCCCTGTGATGACGTATACATTGTCCCTTCTGACTGAACTGTAAATTCAAATGTTGTCTTCTATGAAGGCAAGTCTCCACCTATGCAATGCACAGACACTTTGAGAATAAATATCAGACTGACCTTTTTATGAACGGCATCGGCTGTGATTTTCATATAATGCTGTAAACCTAGAAAATGAATTAAAGAATAAACCTGACTAGTCACTTGTACTTGCAGGGGAGGGTGAGGAACAAGGTGCAAGTACCAGCCCGACATCAACCCTGTCCTCACCCGTGGCTCAATGTTGGCTTATACCCAACACCTCAACGGTCTCCGCTCACCTCTCATCAGGAATACCCAATACTTCCCTGGTCCCCGCTCACCTCTTGTCGGAATACCCAACACCTCCA